>NC_137454.1:373430903-373577562 GCF_964235325.1 Thermobia domestica
CTCATTACGCTTGTTTCACCCTACAACTACGTATTTTGGTTAAAAATAAAAGGAAAACTCAAGTACAATTTGATATTGAAGGGAAATCAAATTATTTATGATAGCATAATTAAAATCTTTTCAATGGTAACTGTTAACTGAATAGTACAACGTACTGAAAAGCATAAAGATTTTTTCCTGCTTTTAAAAAACTCTTCAATGGTAACTGTTAACTGAATAGTGCAACGTACTGAAAAGCATAAAGATTTTTTTTTCTGGGTTTTAAAAATTCTAACAACAATTTTTATTCTGAAAATATCTTTTCTATGCTTCGAAACGTTACTGTTAATAAAGGTATCTATAAGTTCAATATGACACGGAAAAAAAAAAAAGTTAGACATTTTTTATGACCTTTGTTAGGTAGGTTTTAAAAATTCAAAGAAAGGAAACTCAAAATTTACCCATTTACCCCAAAAAAACATGATTTATTTACAAGTATTTACACAAAAAATTTTTCTTTTAGTTTTTTTATTTTTTGAAATCGCTCCCATTTATTATACGCTGCTATAAATACAGCGTCTTCCCCATCTTCTAATATCAATAAATCATCATTTTCCCCCTCCCCCACTGGTGCTGCTATTGGTCTCAATGGTATCACTGCTTCTTCTTCTTCTTTCTCCAGCATTGAGATTACTTCCTCTTCTACCAGTGGTTTCAATGACGGTGCTGGTATCTGTTCCACTTCTTCTTCCACCAATATTACTTCTTCAGGTACTTTTTCTTCCACCAACACCACCGGGTTGTATCGTCCTCGCTTATTTTTACTTAACTTATTCTCCCCCTCTCTTTTTCTTCTTTTTCTACCTTCGGCCACATCCAATAATTCCTCCATCTTATTAAACCACTGGATGTGGCGGTACGAAGAGGCGGCGGAGGATGAGGGTGAGGAGGGAGGAGAGAAAGGAGGAGGACTCAGCGGCGGAGGTGCTTGGCTGCGGTTCCATCTTTCTAAAATAAATAAAGAAAAGTATTATTAGTACAACTTATTTTCACCAAAATGAAATCAATTATAATCAACACTAATAAAATTCTATTATTCTAATCACAAGCTCAATTACATTGTTTAACTTGGACAACTTATGTATAATTTTAAAGGGGGGTTAACTTCACAAAGATTTGACCAACATGTAAGAAGTTATGTTTGGTTCCCGGTGTGGATTTTATGGTTCCAATTAGTGCTAAAAAATTTTTTCCAGAAGCAAAGTTTTAAAATCTGTGTGAGATATATATTTAATTTTCAGTTTTTTTTGTTCTGAAAAAACCTATAAGAAAAATATCAATCTTAAATCAAGTCTAGTGTTCCTGTGTAGCCTAACATAGTGATTAACGCTAATAATCACGCTATTGGTACAAACTGTCCCGGATTTAATTTCCGGTGGTGGTGGTAAAATACTAGTTTCATATAGCTATGCTACTAAACAAAACAATAAACTTAAAATCAATTCATTTTATGTAGGTACACGTCTCATATAGTCATGCTACTGAACGGGATAGCAAACTTAAAATCAATTCACTTTATGTAGGTATACGTCTCATAAAACCATGTTACTGAACGAAACAACAACAAACTCTAAATCAATTTACTTTATGTAGGTACACGTCTCGAAGTTTTCAAGTTTATTTTCCAATAATTATTAGTTATTTAATACGTTCATGTCTCATATGTCAATGCTGCTGAACGCCTTGGTTAACTGAAATTAAGCTACTATTATTAAATCTTACAGTATGTTCTTATATTTTAATAAACGCTGCTAACAAACACGAATTCAATTTCCGGTTGTATCCTAAAAGTTTCACGTTAAGGCTGACGCATTTTGTTAAAATGAATCACAATTTAATTTGTAATGGTTCGACATGTTCTAACCCCTTAATGCTTTTGCCTTTGGTGCAAACAAAACCATTGTACCGTATTCACTAAAGTTATCATCATTATCTTTACTGCAAACATATTTCCGTTCTCAAGTACAAATTTCGCATGTCATAATTTTTTTAATGTTATTGCCTTTCGTGCTAAGACGTACAATTTTAATTCCCGTGCAGGTCTACCCGCATAAACAAAGTCACCTTACCATTAAAATGCTGATTTAATTCCAGCGTAAACCTAACACTAACGTACGAGTTCAAATCCTGGGCAAGCCTACGCGCATAAACAAAGTCATCTTAACAGCGGCGTGCGGGTTTAATTTCCACGTAAACCTAACAATGGTGCATGGGTTCAAATTCCGAACGGGCCTACGCATATAAGCAAAGTCACCTTAACAACGGCATACGGGTTCAAATCCCAGGTGCGCTTACGCGTATAAGCAATTAGCCTTAAATGCCCTACAACAACAACGCTGCAAAGGGTCGGAAATTAATTTTAATAATAAGTATTATATTTAATCTCGGGTTTTATTCAATGTTACTCCAATCCAATTAGCTATAAAATATTCTCCTACATTCAAATGAATTCTGCAATATTTAAATATATCTTTCACGCCATTTCCCTCAAAATCTGACGGAGTAAACAAATTAAGTTTTTTTTTTCACTGTATATAAATCAAATTTCCACCCAAACAAACTCAAACAAAGTGATTATTAAAAATAAAATACGTTCGCTTCATATAAGCATTGTCTCTAGTTCAAACCTTGAATCGGTCATAAATGAACAAACGAAATGTATATCAGTTTTCTTATGCATCTCTATATCAATTTTAAACTTATAAATATTCTTTCAACAAGAAACAAAAATAAGATTGTGTATGTGTTTTCAATAACCATATTAAAACAGTAAAATTACATTTCTTCTTCTTCTTCTTCTATACTTATTTTTTTTCTTTCTTTCATTAAATAACCCCGTACTAATTATTATATAATTCTCTTCAATCATTTGTTTTCATTACTTTAATACAAAATCAACTATAATAGAAAATTGTGGTTCCATGCCATCTGTCGGAGAATTTTTAAATTAACTTTAGTTTAGTTTAAGCCGTGTTCCGTGTTGACGTATTTGTTATTAGTCCTGAATATATATATTTATATTTTAAAGGTACAGTATGATATATATATATATATATATATATATTTTCTTTTTTTTAGCCATTAAATACTACTGATAGCATTAAATAAGTACCCTTCTCGCAGTTGTGTTCTGTTAATAAAACATAATTTGTGAGGGCATAGTTGATTCTTCTTCTATCAGTAAACCACCAAACGTTCATTATATTACAAATCCCTAAGGGGGACCCTTCAGTTGAACATAATTATCATCATCATTATGTTATTACCTATTCAGAAAAACCCGCAATTGTAAGAACTAACTAATGGGGAACTTTAACACATGTCAATGTATATGGTAAAAACACATAATTCTCTTTTTGCTATAATATAATACTGGTAAAATTTCGGGTCGCCTATAACTAATGGGCCCCCGCCCAGTTATAGCTACGTAATTTTCCTTTTGCTATAAGATAATACTGTTAAAATCTAAGTAAGCCTGGGGGGCCGCGGTGACTCGGTGGTAGAGCGTTCACCTCTGGTGTTTGGGGTCCCGGGCTCGCACCAATATTTCAACATTTTCATGACAAACATTGTTTGGATTTATTTTTTATAAATTGTTGTAGACAAACATCGTACATATGAAAATTTCTCGGGGGTTCTCCCGTTTCCTATATACTTTTAAGAGTTTATTTTAGCTCCCATATTTAGTTCAAGTTTGTAGAAACAAACGAAAGAATAAATAATCACACTGTAAGTGTTCAGAGATTTCATAGAAATCGAACCAATAAAAAAAAAAATAAAAAAAAAAAAAAAAAACGGCATAACCGTGGGGACTCAAAAATTTCTAAGTAATCCTGTGACTGGGACCCGCCAGTTATACTGCAAATAGGACTACATAATTTCCTTGTAATACAATACTGTTTAAATCTGGAGGAACCCATAAGTAAGGGGAAGGGCCTCCGCCAGTTATAGCTATGTGTTACAATACTCGTACGTAATTCTCTTTTGCTATAATAGTCATACGTAATTCTCTTTTGCTATAATACTGGTAAATCTAGGCAATCTATATAACACGCAAAAGCCCCCGTCAGTTATAGGAGCATGGTACAAATAGGAATACCCATACATAATTTCAATTCGTTTCATTATAATACATTAATGCTAAATCTGGAGAAACCCATAACTACGGGGAGGGAAGGGGGCCCCCGTTACTTGTAAAAATATACTACAAATACCCATACATAATTTCAATTCGTTTCATTATAATACATTACTGCTAAAATCTAGGATCGCCTATAACTAATGGGCCCCGACAGTTATAGCTACGTGATTTTCCTTTTGCTATAATATAATACTGTTAAATCTAAGCAATCTATCTGGCAGGCAAAACCCCCTCATTGAGGGACATGGGCTCTATCTGGGAGGCAAAACCCACTTAGTTGGAGGGACATCATTTCCTTTTGCTTCATTGTAATACAATACTGCTAAAGTCAAAAGACAGTGTTCAATAACCAATGTATTTAGCGGGTCCGTCCTTTCTCTGTCTTGACATTAAAGCCAATGTACGCGTTATGTGGCTAGCTTCCACGCAAATAACTAACATTCAGTAATATTTACTATTAAAACACAATAATGTTGGAAAAAAGCGCTCCCCCCAAGACTAAAACATTTCTTTCTGCAAATACTAGTCTTAGTTCAAACATTTGCGTTCCTAAAAAGATTATCAGTTGTATTACCAAAGCGTAGTAGTATGCCATCTATTGGTAAATGAGCTTACTTAAACAGTTCAAGTCCCATCTGTACAACGTACATATATATATTAGGTATAACTGATTTAAAGTGATCGGTATAACAGTTAAAAAATCGTAACAAATGAATCAAACATATTGTAATTAAGCATCCTATAATTAAGCAAATAAAACTCTACAAGTAAATGGTCCGTCTTTTATTTGTAGGTTCACACTACAGGTGTTCTGAGCTTGCTTCGCAAACGACCCAATAAAATAAATTAACACGGAACTTCTAATGAAGTGATTGAACAAAAAAAAGCAAATGAACCAATAAAATATTTTAATAGTTCGCACCGTAGCTGCTATTAGCCTGTGTACCAAGCATGAAAAATGCAAATAAAAAGCAATCCGTAAAAATAATAATAATAATAATAATAATAATAATAATAATAATAATAATAATAATAATAACTTTAGTAATCGAAAATCGCAATTACATTTCAAGCGTTTTCAGTATATCGCAAAGCTTATCCTCTTGTCATAATTACAAAAATGGTCGTAGATTTATTTCCCGGATAATGTTTCTCAGAAGCAAATCGTGTATTATTTACTTAATTATAATGAATTGAATAATACATGACATTTAAAAAGTTCTCACCTTAAAAAATCAGAGTTCGATCTGTTAAATCACTCCCAAAAAAGTTCAACACCCAAAAGATCAACACACACACACTATAAACGGTGTAAAAACAATAATAACAAACTTTATTTCATTACTGTATATATATATATATATATATATATATAAGGATTTCATTATGTCCCTCCCCCCAAGCATCATGTTTTTTCAGCGGGTTTTCAACCCGATTTCATTAATTATAAATAAATAAATAAGATCATCATATCCGCTAACATCGTTTATTCAGTGTTACGGTAAGACATCTGAATTTCTTATTTTCAAGTTCGTCAGCCGGTGGAGAAATCTCATTCAGACAGGGTATCGACATTTGGGACTTGTAGCTATGTACGGTTTTCATCTAATTAAGGAAAAAATGCTTACATGTTCATCAGATATTCTGCCAAAAATCAAATATTGTCACAAAAATACATCTTCTAAAGGGAGAAGAAACATGAAATTTCTATCTGTCTTCTTCATCACTGCCGATAACTATCGCTGTAACAACCATCGTTAATGGAAAAATATTTCAGTATGTTGCCAGACAGTTTCTCATGGTCAAGGAGAAAGTGTGTAAGGTTATTCCAGTACATGCGGAAATAAAATTAGAAAGTACATTGACACTCAATGTTCTAACGGATGTCAGGAGAAATCGTGTAAGCCAACGACCCTGGCATTTTACAAAAATAAAACTCTATTCATTCTAAAACAGCCTTCTCTCAGAGACGGAAGAACAATTCACTCGCTCCGTATTTCAAACTTGGCTGTAAACACGGAGTTAACTATAAGGAATAAAAACGATGAATATTAACAAAATAAATAAAGCATTCAATCATACATACACAGACTTCGTATTTCCTATATGTTTTTTTTTTCTCGCCAATTTACATGTGAGAATTGCAATAATTCTCAGTACAATACAATATACACCATTAGTGTTTGGGGGTCCCGGGTTCAGTCTCCCGTACAATACAGCGTTCACCGCTGGTGCTTAGGGTCCCCGTACAATATAACGTTCATCTCTTGTGCTAAAAGTCACATATTCAATCCCCGTACAATGCACCGTTCATTTCTGGTGTTAAGGGTTCCGGGTTTATTCACAGTACAATACAACATTCATCTTTTGTGCTAAAAGTCCCATATTCAATTCCCATAAAATACAACGTTCACCCCTGGTGCTAATGGTACCACGCTCATTTTCAGTACAATACAGCATTTATCTTTGATGCTAAGACTCCCATATTCAATTCCCATACAATACAACGTTCATCTCTTGTGCTAATGGTACCACGCTCATTTTCAGTACAATACAACATTCATCTCTGTTGCTAAAAGTTCCATATTCAATCCCCGTGCAATGCAACGTTCATCTCTGTTGCTAAAAGTCCCATATTTAATCCCCGTACAATGCAACGTTCATCTCTGTTGCTAAAAGTCCCATGTTCAATCCCTGTACAATACAACATTCATCTCTTGTGCTAAGGGTACCAGGCTCATTTTCAGTACAATACATTGTTCACCAATAGTGGTAAGGGTCCCGGGTTCGATTCCAGTGCGTATCACACATTATAAGTGTTCTCACCTTCTTATTTTTTAACAATCATCATCTCCTTTAGCCTAACAGGTGGGACTCAAATATTAATTTAATCACTACTACGAAAGTACGTGATACAGAATGACGTATCAACAGATTTAATTCAAATTTCCATTATTATTATTATTATTTTTAAAAATACCCAGTATAAAGTCTCTAAAAAGAGGACACGACCTTTTACATGTCAGCACAACTAAAAACAGAAATATAACAACTTTCCAAATCCATGTCATCAACCCATAATGACCTACCAAACCGTTTGACAACATCCATTAAAGAAACATGTTAGAACATCATTATTACGTAAAGTACCGCTAACATTCCAGCTTTCGGGTGTAGAAGTTCGTCAATCACTACTTTACATTAAGTATAATTGATATTTTTTTTTAGGGCTGACAATCCCTGTCCACATGCACAGTATACTCTAAGTAGGTTTTGATGTTGCGAGAACTTGTTTAGTGTCAAAAACAACTTTTATGGAATTCAGAGAAAATCGTATTTTTTTTCGACACCTGAAAATCACTTACGTATGCTTGGGTTTTGCCGGAAACTCATATAGCACTTTCGGTGAGGGACTTTTAAATTTTATATTGAAAGTGGTTCTAATGCTTTTTATGTTATTTGATTAAAATCTGCTTTTCGGTGCAAAGAAGCGACCTACCTGGCTTTTGACTTTACAATGACTCGTTTGATACCGTCTACAGAAACAACTATATTATTGAGTTTCTCTATACGGGAGGGTAGTACAGTGATAATGTTGTTAATTAAAGTTTAGCGTCCATTTTCATTATCAACGCAATATGAAAAAAAAAGACCTACAGTTTCAGTGGAATCCGAACAAGTGCAATGCGTTCAAATTTCCTATCGGGAATAGAATCCAGAACTCCGTGTATCATAGGCGCGAACAATAGTCACTAGACCACTTGGGTGGCTACAATTTTTTCGTTTTCCTCTTTCTCCGTGATTTGGATGTAAGTTTTTGTTAATGGTCAAACTTCAAAACGAAAATCACACTTGAATAAACGTACGTGTATCCGAAAGAAGATCGGAAAGTACGCAGTGTTTCCAAATCAAGACAAGAAGACTGAAAAATATGCGTTTTTTTGTATTATACATATATACATATATTTCTTTCTGAGTAGTCTATACCGGAAGCAACGTAGTATCTTATTGTAAGACCGAAGAAGTACTTGGGTTCCGCAACGTCTTTTTAAGAGAGGCAATACCTATGCCAACAACTCGTAAGAAGGAAGATTTAAGGTCAAGGAAACGAAAAGGAAGAAAAAAACAATTGAACCAACACAAAAGAGTAGGTTGTTGAACACAGAAAGACGAGAGAAAGAAGGAAATGAAAGAGCATCCGATCCAAAAGAATAACAAAGAGAGAAGAAAAACAGCGCCATCAGCATAGATGGAGAAAATCTTTGGAAGACATCCAACGACAAAAC
This sequence comes from Thermobia domestica, assembly GCF_964235325.1. Taxonomy (NCBI): domain Eukaryota; kingdom Metazoa; phylum Arthropoda; class Insecta; order Zygentoma; family Lepismatidae; genus Thermobia; species Thermobia domestica. The sequence goes on from NC_137454.1 coordinate 373,439,370, forward strand.
GTCATTCTTCAAGGTCAAATAATCGAATATTTTTTTTAAAAAAATATATTTTTACTTTTATTTCACCTCTTCTGAAATATTGGCAAGCACGGAATGTGTGTGGACAGCAAGTCTTTCAAGACAGAGAACACTCAGCAAACTCATAACAAAATATAACCATCTCCTCAGTTGATAACTGGAAAAGATATTTCTATATTTAAGTGAGTGATAAAACATAGTGTATAAACAGATCATGAAATAGGCCTATATGCTTTTCTTTCCTTTTCTTTCGTTTTCCTTCTTTGCTTTTTCTTTTTACTTTTGAATGATAGGAGGCAAATAAGTCTCAGAATCATTCAAAAAAAAAAAAAAAAAATCATGATTTCAAAGGATTTACGTATTTCGTAACTTCTACACGCTAAAAATAATGTTTTTTTTTTTTTTTTTTACTTGTCCGTTCATCTATTCAAGTATCCGTGTGAACAGCTGGAAACGAAATCCTGAATGAAATGGAGACAGGGATAAAAGTGAGGGGTAACGCGGGAGGACGTCGTCCTCCCACTTCCAAAAAAATCAATGGCGTCCCTGCACTCCCTAAAAACTTACAATGGGCAAAGATAGGCACGGGGGACGGCGTGACATGCGTCCCCTTACCTCCCCTGGAGGGAAGGAATTTCTAAACTTAAAATTTTGGAATAAAATCCTCGCCACTATTACTTTACCTGGAGGTGAATAAATTGATGCTATTGTCAGAAGTCTGCACATTATTTACAGTAATTAACATGTGAACTAGTGGCATATGGGAAGACCAAATAAAAAAAAAAACTCTTTGTTTACTCTCCTTCCTTTCACTTCAACTGTGATTTCACACATTGATGAAAAAAGAATGAAATGAAATCTTTGAGATTAACGTCCCACGATTATGTCCTTTTAGGCTGAGGGACAGGATAATTTAGCAAGTGAATAATGATGGAAAAATTCGTGGAATGAAAAGTGAAAGGAAACGAGAATACTCCGAAAAAAATCCATTTATACGATGTTGTCAACCACAAACTTACATAATAGGGGATCGAACCTGGGACGAGAGGTAAGCGCTCTAGCACTTTTTCTTAACATTTGTTAGTAACTTGTTTTTACTCAATTTATTTCTAAGTTTTTACTATACTTTACTAGTTTTTCTCGTTTTTCCAGTAACAAATTACGACAGTGATACGACCCGGGATCCCGTACACCAAAGACCAGCGAGAAGGGCGCCACTGACCCACTGTGTCCCCCTCCTGATGAACAGTGTTGTATTTCAGCATCTTCTTACATATTAGATATATACATCTTACAATTAGATTGTAGGTTTAATACACTGCCGTTATATTAAAGAAGCTTTCAGAGTTTCCACGTAATTAATGAAGTGCTATGTTGTAAAGCTATCGAAATGCCGCAACAGAAGTAAGCAAATCATAATCTAACTAGCCAAGTAGCTGTCATAATAAATTATCCACAATTGATTGTAGATTTTCTTTTATTTAAGAAGAAGTTTATTAAAGAAGGGATATACAATTAATCAAATTAACAAATTAAGACACGATATACAGACGTTGATTCTAAAAACACCTCTATTCAGAACCTTATATCACCGCTAAATATAATACAATATAAATATAAATATAAGTATATGAGCCAACCAAACTGTCAAGCCATCATTGACACATTGTGAAGCAAATACCAAAGTAGTAAGCAATAAACAAAACATAAATGAGCTTCTGGGTCCACCCTCACAAAATTGAATATTTCCGACTACCTGCATTTTACAAGGGACAACTACTAACTTCTAACAAGAGAAAGATAGTCAATGAACCAAACTCTAATAATCTTGATATTATTGTCTCCCTGGTGGTGATACTATAACTCTAATAGTTCTTGAGATTTTTTCTCCCTGGTGGTGATACTATAACTCTAATAGTTCTTGAGATTTTTTTCTCTTTGGTGGTGATACTATAACTCTAATAGTTCTTGAGATTTTTTTCTCTCTGGTGGTGATACTATAATTCTAATAGTTCTTGAGATTTTTTTCTCTCTGGTGGTGATACTATAACTCTAATAGTTCTTGAGATTTTTTTCTCCCTGGTGGTGATACTATAACTCTAATAGTTCTTGACATTTTTGTCTCCCTGACGGTGATACTATAACTCTAATAGCTCTTGAGATTTTTGTCTCCCTGGTGGTGATACTATAACTAATAGTTCTTGACATTTTTGTCTCCCTGGTGGTGATACTATAACTCTAATAGTTCTTGAGATTTTTGTCTCCTTGGTGGTGATACTATAACTCTAATAGTTCTTGAGATTTTTGTCTCTTTGGTGGTGATACTATAACTCTAATAGTTCTTGAGATTTTTGTCTCCCTGGTGGTGATACTATAACTCTAATAGTTCTTGAGATTTTTGTCTCCCTGGTGGTGATACTATAACTCTAATAGTTCTTGAGACTTTTGTCTCCCTGGTGGTGATACTATAACTCTAATAGTTCTTGATATGTTTTTGTCTCCCTGGTGGAGGAACACATGGTCAGAATAAATATATAATCGAGTTTTGGTTCACCAAAGATCATTAAAAATAGAGGAAGAAGGTACTTTCTAAGTATTTAAATAACCTTCACATGACTTTGTTATTGCAACAACGAACCACATGCAATCGTCTTTTACAGACCATCATTTGCTACAAGATTATAGCAGACGACATGCATAACATAATTTGTCACTGCAGTAGAATGGCAAGAATGCTACAATGAAATATAAGCGTATTTAAATGAAGAATTTCAACTTAAACTATATTATCTTGGAGTTTATTGAGTGAACAGGGAGAGAAGATAAACCAAATATACTTAACTATAAATGACCATGAATAATAATGGAAAACCACATCAGGAATAAGTACAAGCAATGCTTTGGTTCTAGTTACTTTTAGCTTTGTTGCAAAATATGGTCGTCGTGCAAAGAGACAACACAAGAGGCGAATATTGAATATGCTGAATCATCTGTTGATTTATGCAAATTATATTGATATAGCGAAGGATTACATGAAATTACTAAAAGATAACACTCAGACATATATTCAGCCGAGAAGAAGGCAAACTTTTTGAATGGAATGATGCACAGAGTGGGAGCTAAACTTAAGTGAATTTCAATTTCCATTTCCTAGAAACTAAAACCTACTTACAATTTTCTATATGCACGACACTGAAATCATTAATTGAAATAGAGGGTGTTGCGTTCAAATCTCCCTGATTTTAGTTCTTGTAGAAAAAACGTATGAATGATAGAGCAATGAAATTTCAGAGAATTCAAGAAAAATTCATATTTTTAGCCGATACACTAATACATCTACACATGTGTCCCATTGGCAGAACGAATAATAGCCAGTCTGTATTATGCACTCTTCCACCTTTTCGTCTGACACACGACGGCGAGTTCCACCAGATTGTTTCAGGAAATTGCCAGTTGTTAGAAAATTCTAGAACCAAGGGTGGATCCAGGGGGCGATCGGGACGATCGCTCCCCCACAGAAAAGGAAACTTTCTTCTTTTATTTATAAATAAAAAACTTCCCAGAGTTTGGAGCTCTTAAAAGTAGCTCAAAGTAGCAGTATTAGAACTCATCGCTCCCCACAGAAGTCCGTCCTGGATCCGGCCCTGTCCAGAACCATAGCTTAATTTATATTTTAGCATCCAGTGCAACTCTTCTGAGAACTCATCTGAAATTTTGTTGCTTTGTCACAGTATGGCACATCGTTACCTGCGCAGCGCGCACTGTTGAACAGTCTTTTTTTTTTATTTATTTATGCGACCGCAGCTTTGCGTAGTGAGCAAATGAGAAACTTCAACAGTCATGAAAAAAATTGAAGATCTAGCCTTGCATTTAGTATTACAGTTATTTCACAATTCAACGTACTTCGTTCACAATAATTAATTGAAATTAGGGCGATTTGGACGGAACACCCTATACAGTGTATTTAAAATTAAGGGATTAGAATTAGGATTAGGAATTAGATTTTTGGGCTGTCAGCATCTAATGTCACATAAATGAAGGATGACGTCCCTTGGCGAGCACACTATCCGATGAAAGGAACAAAGGATTGGGGAAGGAAGGAAGCTGTCTAGAACCTAATGTTAGGTACCATCCCGGCATTTTCCTGGTGTGAATGAGGGAAGCCCAGGAAAAACCTCCCTCAAGACGGCTGGCCTGAAAAAGCTGTTACACTTTTTCGAGCGAGTGTTACCACCGAGAATCGAACCCAGGATCGCTCGCACGAAAGGCGAGAGTGTTAGCGACTACGCCACGCAAGGCCACCATTTAAAATTAAAGTTTAAGAGTTAGTATTTTTAAGTTAATGTTGTTGTTGTTGTGTTTAACGTCCCGTTCAGCAGCGAGGTTATATGAGACGTGGACCTACTGATTAACGTAGAATCCGAACCACATGAGCTCCCGCCGGGAATCGAACCCGGCTCTCCCACGCCAAAGGCGCGAACGCTAACCGCTTAGCCACGGAGGAGCTCTAATTTTAAGTTAAATCTCATTAACCGTAGCGTGTAGGTCTAGTGCTCTCTTGCTAGTACTATAATGAAAAGCTTGGTGATTGTAAATTTTATTACCAGTTTCAACTTAAAAATGTGGCATGTCTTTGAGAACGTTATTGTTAGCCATGATTATTACTGCTAGAAACATTTGTTTACGTCTATTTTCTCGAAAACTACAGCCTCCCCTAATAAGTTGAGATATGTCAACACCTTATACTTGACTGATTTTGTTTGCAACCAAGACATATTTGTTTTTCTTAAGTTTCAATGGAAGTCTTGTTTTACGTACCGCGCATATGCCGGGTAGGCTAAAGGAGACGGTGATAATGAGAAATGAATGAAATGGTGGAATGAAGAAAGTGGGAGGAAACGGGAATACCACACATACGGCGTTTGTCCACCACAAAGTTCACTTGGCGCGAGCTGGGATCGAATCAGGGACCCCATGCTCCAGAGGTGAACGCTCTACCACTGAGCCATCGCGGCCCCTAAATTTCAAAGGAATTGCACAAAAATCCACGAAAATCTTTTTTCTCTTAATGAAAACTACCCCCTAAAACTTTTCTTAACCAAAAAAAGTAGGAGATGGATTTACACCTTATCCTCGAGTTCAACCCCTAACTATACCTACACATTGCGAAGACCAACAGAGAACACCGAAAACTGTTTTAATGAAAATACGGTTAAATTATTCGATTGAAGATTGGGTGAATTGCTTCCGATTATGACTAGTTTTATCTCCAAAACAACAACAGAATACTTGATTCTCAATGAAACTAGCGCTGTTTAATGAAAATCCGATAACTTTTACGAAATTTATTCTCCCTTCTTGCTATTATCTTTTTGTTTAGCTCCTAGAATTTAGCGTAACCTTCGTAATTTTGAGATGGGTCATTGGAGGAACAAGCGCTTGGTTAAAGTTTTCTCAGTCTTTTTTGGCTAATGGCACACTATACAGAGCGTTCATGATATCACGACACATTTATTAGGTTCTTCATTATAGTAATATACATTATTCGGGGCTAAATAGTCAAGAGATTAGAGATTTTGACTCACGTCCGGGCATCCCGGGTTCGACTCCCGGCCGATGCACCTCAATTTTAGGGAAAATCTTGTATACCAATACACGTCTTCTCTTCATATCTATTCCGTCTATCAATACAAAACTTTGAACACACATTTCTTATCCCCTATAGTATTTTTCGAGATACATTTCGATTGTGTGCTTTTACGCAGAGACACTCTAGAGGAGTCAAAAATTGATGGGAGGAATTTCTGGAGAGAATTTTCCACACATTCTCCCAATTTTCACTGTTCAAATACGTTATGAGCCCCAATGCATAGCACCTCTGGAAAGCTTGTTTCATGTTGAAGAGCATGAACATTAAACCATGACTTTCCATTGAACAGTGTTGATGCAATAGCTATTTCACTGAGAGCCAACGATTTTCTTTGTACTAACAGGGTTAATGGGCCCCAGGGACTTACTCCGTTGTCCATGGCACCTAATGTTTTGTGCATGAACATATCTTTATGTTTATCGAATGGACTAGGTTTCATTCGGATGTCCGGATGACTAGGGATGCGCACGAGTCGAGTCGAGACAGGATTTTCCTGAGAAAATTCGAGTCGAGACACAGTTCTTCCAATAGAAAAATATACGTTTTTCGAGTCGAGACATCACTTTTACAGCACATTATCGAGACGAGACAGCCTCAAATCTAGTCTCGTGCGCATCCCTACGGATGACACGTTCATGTTCGTTCCTTATAAGAAGTTATCAGTAACAGTGCTGATCGCCCGCCTATCAAAACTTTCTCCCGAGGTCACCATGGGCTGAGGAAAGTTCCTTTAATACCTATTCCCAGGGCTTCTATGAAGTACAGAGTATAACCGATTCTGTCTGAAGCTGCTGTGAGCTAAGACAATTATCCTTTATTCTCGAGGCCACATAGAGAGGCTTCGCACTTATTCTATACTGGAAATAAAAGACTTAAAAGATTAACAATAACTTTGTAAAAAATCTTTGTAAGACATTTTCTTAATAACAAAATGGTGAAGAGTTAAAATTCCCACATACATTATTTAGACTCTATCTATAGAACATTGCGATATTTAATTGTAAAATTTCGCGACACACGCAACGGGGCTACGCGACACATCAGTGTGTTGTGACCCGTCGGTTGGGAAATTCTGATATAATCTCCATTTTCTAGACTTCAGCATATATAAGAGATAACATAGCAGACCACTCTTCGGCTGACTTTACAAGTCAGATCTCCCGAGGTACCTGTATTTTACACAAGAGAGTGACTAAGAAAAAAATCCATATTCCTATTAGGGATTGAACTCGGGCCACCCAGTTCCTCGGGCACCTAAGCTACCACAGCACCACTGCTTTCAATATAGTGTAGCTTGCTATTGCTACTCATATTCAGAGGACAATCTTTAAATTTTGCTTTTTTTTTTTTTTTTTTTTTTTTTCAAGAACACTTCTGCTCACATTGGTTTTCCAGCGTCTCCGGTCAATATTTCTAAAAGGAATGTTACTTTGTATGACAGAAGGAAGCTTCTGCTTTCTTCTTTTTTCGTTTTGTGTTCACTGAGGTGTTTTCAGCTGCTGTATAGAGTTCCCAGATATTTTTTTTTCTTCCTCCTATGTAGTAAAAGGAACACCAATATCCTGCAGGAGTAACATACTTCCTTTTCATGTTTCAAAACTTCATTCATTTCTCTCATCCTCTCCCCACCTTTGACTGTACTACACGCCCACACGTACACACTTACACTGATATGCCCTCATGTTTAACCACTGTGCAGCCTTCCCCAAATGGGAAACTTTTGTTCTTTCACAAGGAGAAAGCATTGCGAAGTGAAATTTCCTGCGGGAAAATTGTAATGCCTTGCGGCTCTATTTTCTTTTCTTTTTTTTTATTTTCATGTTTCTACCGCTTTTTAAATTTCTTTTATCAACTTTGAAAGCTTTGCTATTTCTTTGTTCCTTTGTTTTTATCAATTCGTATATAAATGAATCAAAATGATAAGGTAATATTTAACAGGAATTTTCAATAGTTGCAGTAAAGGCCGAGCGAGGTAAAGTGGTAACCTTCGGCAAATATCTACTTATAAGTTTCAAAACTATAAATTTATGTAATTGTAACTAGCATCTTATTTCTCTATGAAGAATCAATGATATAAAGGAGGAAATATTTAACAACGATTGTACGAGGCGTGTGCGGAATGTAAATACCGTTTTGGAAAATAAAATGCTAAAACAAGTTTGTTCAAGTAGTTTAAAGGGACAAGTTTTGCCGATAGATGTCACTACAGTCTTCGTATCTCTCTAGTGTATTTTTCATCTTTCTCGAAAATTCACAATTTTTCTTACAAATTTCAACCTACACACTTCAAATTTCTAGAGAAGGAACATCATAACCTATCGAAGGCAACAATCCGTCCCGATTTTTTTATTTTGAATTTTCTTTGTTGTTGAAATGACTTGATTGTTGAAATGGATATCCAAACCTTTAACAATAGAACTGTTTCAACAATGAAGAAAATTCTAAATAAAATATCGGCACGGATTGTTGCCTTTGATAGGTTATGAAGTTCATCCTCTAAAAATTTGAAGTCTCTAGGTTGAAATCTGTAAGAGAAATTGTAAATTTTCGTGAAAGGTAAAAAATACAGTACAGAGACACGAAGACTGTAGTGACATCTATCGCCAAAACTTGTCCCTGTAAATCATCCTTAAACTATTTTTCGACATAGTTTCCACAAATGTTCAAATACTTGTCATAGCGAGTGACCAATTGTCCAAACCTTCCTCAAAGAAACATCCCGCCAGTAAAGACAACCATAACTCCACAGCGTTTTTTTTTTTTTTTTTTTTTTTGCGCCGACGTCACTTTTAATGCGCTTACCACCAATTGCAGACGCTCACTCATTGCATTTTCACCGTAAGTCTCTATATAATTTGACGATGAATTTTGGTTGGCTTAACGTTCCCTGCATTCAAAAAACCGAATAACAGAACCAATCTCACAGTCAGTGGGTTCAGCAATTGTTTTATTAGAGATGCGCACGAGACGAGTCGAGACAGGATTTTTCTGACAAAATTCGAGTCGAGACACGGCTCTTCCAATGGAAAAATATACACTTTTCGAGTCGAGACATCAGTTTTTTTTACAGCACATTTTCGAGACGAGACAGCCACAAATCTTGTCTCGTGCGCATCCCTATGTTTTATTAAACATCGTAAACGTTCACAGGACACAGTACACTCGCGACAATTCAACCGTACGGCTTCATATCAGTGGAGTGGCAATGAACCACTGAAATTAACGCGCATGCGAGGATCGCCGACACTAGCACTGTGGTAGCGTTCAAACGAAACGGTGTGTACTTGCCGGACACTGGTTGGATGTTTCGTTCAGGAAAGTTTGGACTAGTCGATCCCCATAACTCCACAGCGTTGACAAGTGTTTGAACGTTTGAGGAAACTATGTCAAAAAATTGTTTAAGCTATGCTGTTCCATGTAAAAATAAACTTGGTTTGAACAAAACTGTTTTAGTTTTTTTCAAAATGGTATTTACTTCCCTGACACTACTCGTATAATCAAATATACGAGTAGTTAAATTGTATTTCAAATTTTTAAATATGTAAAAAAAAAAAAAAAAAAAAAAAAGTGTGGGATCAGCCTTTGCTGTCCATTAACTAGTGTTTCCCAACCATTTTTGATTGAATACACAATGTATTGAATGCCCACGGTATTGTGACACATTTCTTTAATTTTTTGTTAATAATAAATATAAATAATAATAATAGTGTATAAGTTTCTACGAAGTAGTGACTCTGCAGTACTGAGCATTATAGATGCTGCTGGAGAAATTGACAGGTACAGCCAGCCAGTCTCAACATTGATTGTCACTAATTATTAAATGACTTCATGACTTTTAAATTTTAATATTTCACGCAATACCTTATAGGGTCACATCTCTTTTGTATATACTGTATATATTACAATCTAATGTTTGTGGTCAAGAAAAGTTTAAATGTTTGTGGCTAATCCTTTCGAAATGAGATCTCGAAAACCACACGTGCTAGAAACGTGCAGCTTTCGCTGGTCGATTCCAAATTTTGTGTAGATTTGCCCGTTCTCATTCAAATTTTCAAAAAAAAAAAAAAAAAAAACTTGTCTTTATTTTTCTATTCCACATTTTAAGCGTTATTTTAACCCTATTAGTTTAATATTGCCATTAGGATGTTAAAGTTGATACCACTGTGAAAAGCAACCATTATAGGAGCTACGTATAGCAGGTTGATGGACATTTCAGGCGCTTTGCTTTATTCTGAATGACAAAACCTATTGCAAGCTCATAGGCTTGTGGACCCATAATGAGGCGTACTCTGATATGGAATTATAAGAAAAAAGTATTTGCAGCTGGTATCATCTATCACTTATCTAAGTTTGTCACAATCTCTCCCCAAAGTTCTATATATTAAATACTACATTTATATGTTCGTCTGTAGCAATTCACTCCCTTTGAAAATCTTCCTATCCTTTACTTGTGTTCGTAAAAGTACTTGCACAGATATAGTGAGAAATGGGAAGGAGGAATTGTGTGCTGGGTAAATAGTGCAAGCTTAGCTAGTACTATGCATAAAAAGCTTTTGCTCAATTCTACCGTGCACGGTACCACTAGTGCAATTTGGACAATGTAGTTTTTCAACAAAAGCTAACATTGAACCACAAAAGAAAGTACAACAGTTTTCTTTCTTCTGATTGTTTGTATGAGAGAGAAAACATTCTTCCCAGAACTTCAGGTAGAATAACGTTATGAAATATTTATTGAGTTGAGTTTCCATTTTCTCATGGATCAAATTTGTAGCAGGAATAGTGTCAAATTTAATTCAAGTGACATAATGAAATATGCTTGCCGAACAAAAGTAGTTTCAAAAAAACAAAGAATGGGATTTCAACTTTTTCTTGTGTGACTGATATCTTATGAATATTTGAAAACAAACATTTTTGCCTCTGGATTCTGTTTCTCTGTGTCTTATTGGCTTTATATATACCTTTGGCAACAACTTTCTTGATTTTATCTCTTTCTCTCTTTCGCTCGCTGAAGAAGTTAATCAACGTACCCATCTGTTGTATAGGACCATTTCATAAATGGCATCGTTTTTTTAAATATTTGAAGAAGTATTATCTTGATTTATACTGTAACATCATAATCTTTAAAGCAAAGACACTGGACGCTTTGTTTTATAGTATTTCCTACACATTGTACTGTGACATCATAGTATTTCCAATAACTTTAGACACTGGAACTGTGATGTCATGGTTTTCATTCCTCAAACAAAGACATTAAATACATTACTTCATGGTATGATGTCAGTAATTTCCAACTTGTTGGTTTCTGACATCACAATCTGCTTTCAAATAAAGATACTGCATACTTTCTGTACGCAGTAGACCTTTCATACTAGACCTTTCATTTGCAACTTGATGCACTGTGACTTTGAAAATTGCTTTCATACGAGTAAAGACACTAGGTACTTCGTTTTATACTATTAGACCAATCCTTTCCAACTAGATATTCTGTAACATCACAAAGATAGTCGATACGTTGTTTCATAACATTAGGTAAGTCATTTCCAGCTCAATGCACTGTGATACCACAATATACTTTTGAACCTATAAAGACACTAGATACTGTCTCCTTTACTAGATACTTTGTTTCATAGTATTACGCCAATCACTTCCAATTTGATGCCCTGTGATCATATGATCTGCATTCCACAAACAATGACACTAAATACTTTGTTTCATAGTGTTATGTCAGTAATTTTCAACTCGATACTCTGACATCACAATTTTCTTTCGAACAAAGATACTAAACACTTTCTTTAATAATAGTACTAGACCAGTCATTTGCAACTCGATGCTCTTGACATCACAATCTGCTTTCGAACAAAGGTATTGGATACTTTCTTTAACAGTACTAGACCAGTTATTTTCATCTGGATCCATTGCGACATCACGATCTGCTTTCGAACAAAGATACTAGGTACTTTATTATTTAACTATTAGATCAATCCTTTCCGACTAGATATTCTGTGACATCGCAATATACTTCCGAAGAAACAAATACACTCGTTAGTTTGTTTAATAGCATTAGGTAAATCATTTCCAACTCAATGTTCTGTTATATTACAATATGCTTTTAAACAAGCAAAGACACTCAATACTTTGTTTCATATTATTATGTCAGTTATTTGAAACCCGATTGTCTGTGATATCAATTATCAGACTGGATTGACAAGTTGTTTTTATATATAAAAAAAAATGGCAACATCCGATGTGATGTGGTGGACAATGTGAAATCATCGTATTCAAGAGCTCAAATCCCGTGATCTACAATCCTAATTAAGGACTTTTCATGCCAATCTTTCAGTTTTATTAAGTGAATATATTGAGTGATCTAACTATAGGAATGTAACCGCTAAAAAAATTAAAATGTGATGGGGTGTTCAAACGTTAATGATGGGTGACAACAAGTAAAAAAAAAAAAAAAAAAAAAAAAGAATACTTTTAATTTAGAAATGCTATAAAAACAGTGAAAAAAAAACGATATATGAGATGGATAGTGGAAGTGGAAGCAAACGAAAAAAAAATCACGCACATGGAGATTGTCTACCACCAAGTTCACATGGCCGATTCTACGATCGAACCAGGGACACGCACAGTAAAGGTGAGCACTCTACCACTGAGCCACCGCGGCCTCGAAATTTTTTGATCAGACATGAATAATATAAAAGCTTAATTTTAAGATAATTATTTCTTATTAATTAATGAATCTTTAAACGCTTTCTTTTTGGGAGTAGGAAAAGGAACTATATTATATCAACCATGGAATAGTCTTGTACTTCAACATCGATACATGGATCATATTGGACAAACACTGGTCATCACACCTACCTAATACCATGTAGCACCACATTTCACTCAGATAGCGGCGGCTATCCGCCACGGCATGGACTCTACGAGGCACCTGAAGTATTGTTGCGGCATCTCATTCCATATCTGCTCGAAAGTCTTCCAGAGTCCGCAGGTTGATCGGAAGAGGGTCTACAGCCCGAAGGCATTGTTTCATGGAAGAAGTGTTCGATGGGATTGAGGTCTGGCGACCATGATTGCCAGAGTAGTGTTGCCAGATCAGAGGAGTGTTCATCAAACCAGTCTGCTGCCATCCTAGAGCGGTAGGCCGGCGCATTGTCCTGCTGAAAGATGATGTCACTATCCGGATATTTCAGCCGAGCAATTGACAGAACATTTCATCCAGGAGATTGCGGTAGCATACATCTGTGAGGGACCGTGTCACACGTTTTAGGGGACCCATTTCAGTCTACGTAAACATGCCCAGATGAGAATACCACAACCACCGGTCTGCACAGTTCCCTGCTGGCACGATGGATCCATTGTCTCTTCGATTGGCGATGCACCCGTATCCATACACCGGCATGTACCAATGTGAAACGTGATCCATCTGTCCAGGCAACCTATTTCCACATTTCCATGGTGCTGTGGTGGTGTTCCTTTGCCCACGCTAGACGTTGCTTACTGTGTTTTGCGGTTAGAAGGAGTACTCGTGTTGGCCAATGGTTTCTCAACCCCATAGCGAGTAGGTGGTTGTGGATTGTGTTGCTGCTAACACGGCGTTGTTGTCCTGCATTGAAACTCTCTGCGATCTGATTCACTGTAGCCCGTCTATCGGCTGTTAGTATGCGGGCCAGTCGGCGTCTACCCCTGTCATCGACAGGCTCCTGACAACGGCAGTTTGCCCGTGAGGGTACGGTCTTACCGGAAGCCAGGTACTTACGATACACCCTTGACAAAGTTGCCTTTGAAAATCCCAGTGCCGCAGCCACTTTCGAAATAGAGCCACCCAGTTATCTGGTCCCTACGATTTGACCACAGTCAAATGTACTCAGGTCCTTCGTCTTACCCATCACATACTGCGCTGACACGGATACCGAGAGAAAAAATGAAATGAAATATTTTAAGTTTCACGTCCTACGATGCCAGTTAGGCTAAAGGAGACTGTAATAATCAGTAATGAATGAAATGGTGGAATGAATAAAGTAGGAGGAAACGGGAGAACCCTGAGGAAACCCACGCACGCGGACGGATACCGAGAGAGGAAGCACACAGCAGCAGTATATTTACGATGCGTTGCATACACATGCATTGGTGGAGCCTCTGCAGGGCGGTTTCTGCAGCTGTCCTGCTGTCTCTAATTCAACTGGTGATCAGTGTAATATGATCATGTTATGATCATACTAATATAGTCAAAGAACAACCAGTATTTTAAAATTATGTTGTCAGATTTTTAACTGTTGGAAAATAGCCTATCAAAGTCCGTCTTTGGGGTGAGCCGTCCTTGGTCTAGGAATTGTAATGAAACTAGTGTACTATTGTCACGAAGAATTCTGCAGTAATGGAAGAATAAAAATAGTTTTTGTGTGTGTGTTAATGTTGACGTCATTACTAAAATAAATCTTTTTTCTAGTGGTTCTTGTTTAAGTTGTGTTAAGTCCGATTTCCTTCCTCTGTGACAAGTATTTTAATCCTTTTTTTAAAAATCTTTCTTTCGTTTCGGTGAATATTTTACAAGAAGTCGTTTCGGTCCAGATCTTCTTTTGTTTTGTAGCAATTGTCTAAAAAGTTGCCTCTTGAAGATTCAGATGTAGACACGGTTATTTTGCATTATTTATCAGGACTTCAGTCTCCAAAGTTGTTCTTCTCTTTCTAATAAAGAAGCAGGCGAAGGGGAACTAAGGTAGACGACAAGAACATGCATTTTCTTCTGCACAAGAGGAAGTTACGCTTAAGAACTTCCTTTTCTTTTAATGCTTTACAATTTTGTTTTTAGTTTCCTTTCTTCAGAAAGAAAATGTATGACACGTTCAGTGGCGAAGTCTGTAGAGTAGTACCATACCCAGAAGCAGTGATGCCAACTCGTGGGGAAAATCCCGTTTATGGGATTTTTGACGTTAATTTCTCAAAAAGGGATAATGGGAATTTTCCTCGAAATTGGTAGCATATGTTTGATTTTTCATACTTTACCAACGCCAACTGAATAATCTGTGGTCGATAAGTAAATTCAATCTTCACCTAAGCTTGAAACGAATGTTAATTGTCAAATCTTGTTAACGAAAAAATGCATACTAGTACGGAAGGGATTTTGTATTGTGATTTGGTATCTTAAAAATAAGAAAAAGCACCAAGAAACGTAAATTGTGCTCTGATATTTTTTTTTAAAAAAAGAAAAAATAATTAACAGAAGAAAGTAAAAGTGCAAATGAGAACAGAGGATAATAAAGTTTATTTCTTTTATAATTACATTGGGTAGAAGATAATGACTCAAAGACGTGATGGCAACACCAGGGGTGGATTCAGGGGGGCCATCGGGGCGATTTCCCCCCTAGAAAAGGAACTTTCTTATTTTATGTATAAATTAAACCCATCCCACAGTTTGGAGCTCTTAAAAGTAGCTCCAGGTATCAGTATTACAACCCACTGCCCCTCCCCCCAGAAGTCCATCCTGGATTCGCCCCTGGGCAACACTAAATTCTGACAACAAAATGTATTTGTTTTCGTCAAAAGTTTCAATTCTTAATTTTCAAGTAAAGAAAATTCTTTTTCCTGAACTATTCTTAAATGTAGAACATAGAAGTTAACGAATAAACACTCAAATATGGAAGAAAATTAGTATACATTGTAGCTTCATTTTACATATTTTATATACTTGTAAATATTTGTAATTAGTGTAACGTGGGAAATTCAAGTGAAAAATGGTAATTTCTGCCTCTCAAGATGGGATTTTGTAAATTAAGGAAATTAGGAATTCGATTTCTGGGCTTTCAACATCTAAGGACATGTTAGCCAGTCTCGTCAACAATTTGACGAAGGGTCGTATCTCAAAATCTCACTTTTTCAGACATTAAGAAAGAAATAATAATTACGTCGACAGGAAAGCAGTTGAATATGTAATAACTTGTCACCTATTTCAGATAATAATTATGTGGAATTATTCATCAATTATTGCATATTTAACTTTTTCGTCCTCTGTGGAATTATACTTCTATCTTTATGTCTGAAAAAGTAATTTTGAGATACGACCCTTCGTTAAATTGTTGAAAAGAGGGATCATACTATCCGGACAAATGGAAGAAAGAAAGGATGGGGGAAGGGAAGTAAGCGGCCTAGGACCTGTATGTTAGGTACCATCCCGGCATTTGCCTGATGTGAATGAGGGAAACCTCATTCAGGATAGCTGGCTTGAAAAAGCTTTTTACAATTTTTCGACTGAGTGCCCCTACCGGGAATCCAACCCGTGGATTTTGTAAAGTTTCGGGTTGGCATCACTGCACAGAATTTCATCACCGGGTGTTCGAACTCTCAATATCATATCATTTTAGCACATTGTATCAGTTCTGTGTAACGAGTATCTTAAAAATGTTCGCTCCCATATCCGACCTTAATCGGATTTAAACTGAAGTGTATAAACAACCATATCAAACTAAAATCGGATTGAGCACTCACGAAGATTTCATGTTTTTAAAATCACGCCAGATGATTTTACTTCGTTCTACCTCTCAGATGGCACATAAATGTTCTTTCTGCGAAGGAGACACGTGTTTCAATCTTAATTCCTTTTCATTAAAGTCTGTTCTCTAAATATTCTGTCAGCAGGAGATGTAACTTAGACGTGTAGTTCCGTGAGATACAGAAATCAATATGATAATTAAAAAAGAACGTATCAATCGAAGACGGTACTAAAATTTTGTAAGGGTAAGATACGTGTGATGAATTGATACCAACATATATATTGTTTGCACACAGTTGACCAATCTTTGGTTTTGTAAAAGGGTGTTCCATAAACACCGCAACTTTTGAAATGGCCGCCATTTCTGTTCTAGTAAGCTGGCAGCACTGAACGTTACATGATTTTCATCTATTGTCTTTGTGGGTAGTAGTCACGGAGCACCGACTAGCGCATGATCGTCATATGTTTTCTCTACGGGTAGAATGGAACGCTACATGACGGAACAGCGTGTTGTCATAGTGAAAACTTATTACAAATATGGTAAATATTTTGTAGAGACTGTTCGCAAACTCGGTGGACTGTTTGGTCAACGTAATGCACCGAATTAGTTGACTGTGATTAAACTAATTGCTAAATTTGAGAAAATCGGTTCAGTTGTGGACATTAAACCCTTGGGGCGTCCTCGTGTTAGTCGTTATTGTGGAAAACACCTTCGAAGATAGCGCCAGAAACGCATTAACAGTGAACGGCGAACGCCATTGAAATGTGTTAAGTTTATGTGGTCTGAACTATGATCGTACGAATGCTGAGGAAGTATATTTTCAAAAAGACGGCGCAACTTGTTACACATCAATTGCAACAATGGATTTGTTACGAGAGAGATTCCCAGGTCGAGTGATTTCTTGCAATGGTTATGTGAATTGGCTACCCAGATCTTGTAATTTGGTATCATGTAATTCCTTTCTGTGGATGCAGAATATTGTGTGTACGCCAACAAACCACGATCATTTTCAAAGCTCAAAGCCAAGATTCTGCATGTAATTTCAGAACTCGAAGTTCATGTATGCTGAAAAGTTCTGGAAAATTTCATCGAAAGAACGAGAGTGTGCCTGCGGAATCGTGGAGGGCATTTGATTTAATTTCATACATAATCACGGGTAGTAATTATATACTCCAAAAATATGTAAATATGTACTATGTAAATTGCTTACTTTTATTAATAAATTTCTATATTATTATGCAGTCAAAAGTTGCGTTGTTTATGGACAACCTTTATCTATTCATTCGGAAAATGTCAGTGGTGAAATATTTTTTTCTATCAGTCACAGTTTGCCCTTTTTAGCTCTCTTGGTCACAACCCAAATCAAAATAATATACTGTACGTAATATTCATGCAGACAATCTCCCAAAACTTCCTCTAAGATCATAAAACATTAACACATCCTTTAGATTCCTTATTACCAGTTTCTGAAACTTTACAGGCACCATCCCTGCCTTCGTGTCGTAAGCCTTCCAAGAAAGTACCGTCAAAAGACTCCCATTTTGTCTTGATGGCAAAACAAAGGAACATACGTTGTTGTTTTTCCTTTCCATGCAAAGTGACAACATCTCCAGTATACGATGCAGAACTTGTCTAAAACATAAAACCATCAATGATATCATGTGGTACTGCCAAAGACGTGGTGCTTCTTTTCACTGTGGGATGTGTGATACTAAATATCAGAAAGAGCAAAAAGAATTTTATTGAGATTTGTTCTAATTAAAAGTGACTGCCATAGGCATTTAAAAACAGTTCGTTTGTTCAAGTAAATACCATGGGTAACTACTGGAGTCAACGTGTTAATATAGTAACAGTTTATTTTTCCATAATATCTTGCTAAGGAGGAGAGTTAAAACTCCGTAACTACCCTTGCGTACGCCACTGCAGTAGAGAGTTTTTGATAGGAATATTACAGTTTGATTGTAAATAATCTGTCTACACATCTGTGTTTCAATAGTAAAAGCCGCCATATTGTCACAATTACGGGTAGTAAATTACCATACGTTGCTCATTACGATGAGCTAATAGGGATTCGGAACAAAAATCAACATTAAAACTTAAATCGAGTTTTTATATCTAAGAATCTCTTCATTTGTGTCTTTTGGCACGAATAAGGACTTCACTGAATTAAAACAGAATTGAAATAATCGTTATTTTAGTGGACCTATTGTCAGAATTACCATAGACCAAACTTTAAAAAGAGGACTTTTTAGATTTCACAACATGATTTAGATTACTCGGCAACTATCTTATGACATACAGTGACGACACCAGGTTTAATTTCTTGGGGGACACTAAGAGGGGCATAGACATTTTTTTGGTGGAGCAGCATACTTTTACATTACTTGACCTACACTACAACTAGAGGTTGGGGGCGCGGTGGCTCAGTGGTAGAGAGTTCGTGGCTGGTAGCCGAGTGAGCTGGTTCTCGGCGTGGTTCGCTCGAGGTCACTGGTGTTTCTTTCGAGCAGCTACTACTGCTAGTGTAGTGTGTCGATTCCTCTTTCTTGTGTGTGTGCTATCTGACTGAATTTAATTGTACTTTTCACCTGTTCTTATTATTATCACATAGCATTTTTTTTGTTTTGTTCTTTTGGAATCCAGTTTTCTGACTTAAGTTCGATATGAACACGATTCGCCTCAATACACTTCGTATCAGTTTTCAAAGTGTGATAAATGTGCCGACTTCTATTATTTTACATGAGTGGATTAGGGATACCTTTGGGTTACCGTTGGAAACTGTGCTCAGCATAGAAATGGATTTTCCACGTAAGCTATTATATATTAAATTAAAAACTCAGGAAGATTGTGAACGCATTTTAAATGAATTTACAGATACTGTTAAGTATTCTGATGCGGTAGGTTCGTATAACCTACCTATTGATTCGGCTTCATATTTGATTAAATTGGTCCGCATTCATGCGGTTCCAATGGAACTTTCCGATTTACACCTTAAACAAGTTTTTCTCTCCTATGGGGAAATTCTAAGTCTTACCGATGAACTCTACTCTACTGGACATTTTTACCCGGTGCGTACCGGGCGGAAATTACTTAAGATCGTCCTCAAAAAGAACATTCCGTCATATGTCACAGTCCATGGTCTTCGTTTATGGGTGACATATCCTGGAAAAATTAAAACTTGTGCGCGATGTGATAGTGATCAGCATTTGATTTCGCAATGTGATAAACGACTGCCTAAACGTGCTGCTGTGACTGTTCCAGTTTCTGGAGGTTCTCGACTACCTTCCGAGTCAAATTCACGCTTGGCTCCGCCTCCAGTGCAACTTAAAGCTGTTCCAGATGTTACTAACTTCAGTGTTTTTCCTGTACTTTCTACTTCTTCCCTAGTCAAGACTGTTAGTGCTGATGGTGATGTGGAAAATACCCCTCCCTCACTTAGTACCCCTGGAGCTCCTTCTTTAGAGAAATCTTCTGTAACTATTTCGCCTGCTGATGTTTCCAGCAAAGGTGTGATACTACCTTCTATTACTTCTGGATTGAATCAGGTAAGTTCGGATAATACTTTAGAGGCTGCTGCTGCGATGTCGTTAGTAGTGGACTCGTCTCTTTCAACGCCCTCAGTGAACGTTTCAAGTGACCACTCAGTACATGAACAACACGCTGCAGTATCTAGTCCGGAACTTGTTACCTCTCCTAGTGTTTCTGTTATTCCCACCACAAATTTGCCTAGTGTGATGAATGTTGAGATGGTACCTTTGGATACGTCGAAGAAAAAGAAACGCCCTCTCCTTGACAGTAAAGCTTCTAAAGTTCAGAAAGTGCTTGACTCACCTCTGTCTGATGTACCTAGTATTGCTCTCCGCACGCGATCTAAACAACTTTCGCAACCACAGGTGCCCCCTGCATCTAATGAACATTCCTTTTCGTCCAACCAAAATGCTGAAACGCCGTCTTAATTTTTGGTTAATTTTTTTGGAGTTTAAATTTTTGCGGTGTGGTAATTTATCTGCTTCGTGCATAGGCTTTGCATTTTGTATATTACTCCCGTATGTTTTACATTTTTACTTTTCTATTTTCCATATTATGTATGGTGTTAGGATTGGTAATATAAACTTTAACGGACTTTCTTCCGCTACGAAACAGGATGCAGTTGCTGCCTTTATTAATACTAGAATGATTGATATTTTGCTTGACCGAGAGGTTAAAATTACTGATTTACACGGTTTATATAATTATACTTTTATTAGTAATGAAACTGTAGCAGGCACAGGTACTGCACTGCAGTAGGACTGTACTGCACTGCACTGCACTGCACTGTACTGCACTGCAATACAGGTACTGCAGGCACAGGTATCGCAGTGATTTACACCTCGATCAGGTTTATAATTATCCTAATGGTCGCATTATTACTGGCAATTTGGAAAATATACACCTTTGTAATTCCTATAGTCCATCTGGCTCGCAAAACCGTATTCAACGTAATATTTTTTTCAGCGATGACGTTGCTACTGCATTGCATGCTGGTACTCGATCTATTATTTGGGGAGGTGATCACAATGAAGTTCCCGGTTCTCAAGATTCCTTACAGAACCGTACCCCTTCCACTAATTTGCTTCATGTTCTTACTCAATTTGGTCTCGTGGATGTTTGGCGTCATTTTCACCCTCACGACCCGGGTTATACGTATGTTCATTCTCAAGGAGCATCTCGCATCGATGCTTTTTTCATCTCTGCATCCTTGCTTCCTCATGTTCAAAGCATAGAACTGGTCCCAGTCTGTTTTTCTGATCATCATTCTGTTATTTTAACTGTTAATTTACCTGTAACACAATATCTACGAAAATTCTTTTTTTGGCATCTTAATACTAGTATTTTGTCTGATCCATCCTTTCAAGCCCTTCTTCGACAAAAATGGAATGAAATAAGTAAGCAATCTTTACATAAGCGTAACGTTATGCAGTGGTGGGACTCTCGGGGTAAACCTACCCTTAGACGTCTCTGTCGAGACTATTGTCGTGAGCGAAGTAAAAACTTTCATGAGTAGTATAATTATTATTACCGACTTTTGCATGAGTACCATCTTGCTTATCAACAAGGGGCTCCTGTTTTATCACAAATTAAACAGGTGAAAGCTTTCCTGTTATCATTACATCGCACCAAGTTATCCGGTATTAGTGTGAGGAGTAAACTTATTTCGAGTCAGCCCACTGAATCTCCCGGTCTGGTTCAAGTAACTGCAGAAAGACGTCGGGGCAAACAACGGCTAATCGGTAAGATTCAAGATGAGGAGGGCCGTTTATGGTTGGGAACCAATGTTGCTCCTTGTTTTACCCGTTATTATACCCGTCTTTATAGCCGACATCCTTCTTCTCCGTGCCCTGATGATTTGTTTTCTGAGTTGACTCCCTTAGAACCTGCAGCTCAAGATGTTTTGAATGCCCCTTTTACTGAAAACGAAATCAAGCATGTTATAATGACCACGCCAAAACATAAATCTAGTGATGTGGATGGATTTCCTTATGAATTTTATCAAACTTTTGCTGATATTTTTATTCCTTTTTTTACCGAACTTTTTAATGATTTTCGTGTCAACTTACGTTTAGGGACCTCTCTTACGCATAGTATTATCGTTTTACTTCCGAAGCAGTCTCAGTCCCCTTGTGTCACTCAGTACCGGCCTATAAGTCTTACTTGCTGTGATTATAAACTTTTAACCAAGGTTCTTGCCTTTCGTTTACGTAATTTCCTCCCAAATATTGTACATTTTGCCCAATTTGGTCATGATGTCCAACACCCCCTATATTTGGCACTAGCAAATATTCGTGACACCATCGCTTTTTTTGAGCGTTATCCCACTCGCGCCACAGCAATATTAAGTACTGACTTTTCCCAGGCCTTTGATAAAACTGATCATGACTATCTTTTTCGTGTTTTGGAAGCATTACATTTGGGCACCAGTTATTTTAATATGCTCCGTGCTCTTTATCGAGATCGTACGGCACAATTGAAACTTAATGGAGCGCTTACTTCTTCATTTCGGCTTGAACGTGGTCTAATCCAAGGGTGTCCTTTATCCACCCTTTTGTATAGCATTGCAGTTATGCCTTTTGTTAGTAAAATTTATCGTGAAATTGATGGCATTTGTCTTAATAAGGCGGTTCTCAAACTACAAACGTACGTTGATGATTTTAGCTTCTTTTTTCATTCTCAAAGTGACCTTGATACGATTCAATATAATTTGCACTTATTTAGTCAAGCCTTAGGTGCGACCCTCAATGTTGAGAAAACCAAATTGTTATGCCTTTCCGACCAAGCACATACGTCTTTTGTTTCCCCCTTCACATCTGTTTCTTGTCATAAAATTCTTGGTATTACCTGGTATCCATCCGTTAAACATACCATCTCGGTAAATTATAATCTTGTTGTTTCTAAGTTGGTTACTTTATTCTATCAACATAAAACAAGAAATCTTACCCTTTTTGAACGTGCCACTTTTATTCAGGTTTATGCTCTTAGTCTTTTATATTTTATTATGCAACTTTTCCCGCCCTCGGTTGCTATTCTTAACAAAGTAAACAAACATATGTTATATTTTCTTTGGTATCAACATACTCTTCGGGTAAATCGCCAGGTAGTTTGCAGTCGACCTTCTGTTGGAGACCTTGGTATCAAGGACATTGCTTTACAGGCCAGATGTCTTTTTCTTCATAGAACCTGTAAACTGCTTTGTGTTTTTAGCAATTCCTTTTCGTCACAATACATCATGCGCTGCCTGAGTCACGTGACGCTTACTGCTCCTGTCTCCGTTCATGGATGGTCACAGACCTATCCTTATTTAAAAACGGTAGTTCTCGATATTGCATACGGCCTTATCGCACGGGCTCGGCTTGAAGATATGACCGTTTCACAATTATATCAATATTATGCTTCTCCCTCTTGCGTTCCGCTTATAGTACGTAAATTTCCTAATAATAACTGGCCTCAAATTCGGCGTAACATTGGTTCCCCAGTTTTATCTTCCCCCTTACGTTCGCTTTGGTATTTATTGGTGCATAACTTATTTTTAACAAATGCACGAGCTTATACCCTGGGCATCTCCCCTGCTTCCCTCTGTCATATTTGTGGACAAACTGATACCCTCTCACATCGTCTTCATACCTGTACTAGGATATACCCTCTTTGGCAAAAATATACTCAAATTCTTGCTAGAATCCTTCGCACTAGTACCAACTATATAACTTGTGACAATATGATTTTGCGCCCCGATTTTGTTTTCTTCTTTCCAGTTAAACATAATTTTGTTGTGTGGTTGACAATTACAACGGCTGATCTCTTTCTTCATCTTTCTACGGATTTCTCCCCGGATTTATACATTTCTTGGTTATCTTATTCTCTTTTGCGTATACCTGTTCCCCAACGTCATCGCTGGTTTGCTCAGTATTATCAGGCGATATATTAATTTTTTTTTTTGCTTTAACTACTGGTATGTTTATTTTTTGTATTTCTTGTTATTAGTTGCATTTTTCTCATTGTTATTACTGTAACTATTATGTAAGTGCTCAATAAATACTATTAAAAAAGTGGTAGAGCGTTCACCTCCGGTGCTTGGGGTCCCTGGTTCGATCCCAGTTCCCGCCGTGTGGACTTTGTGGTAGACAAACATCGTGCTCGTGGGTTTTCTTGGGGTTCTCCCGTTTCCTCCCACTTCTTTTATTCCACCATTTCATTCATTTCTTATCTTCACCGTCTCCTTTAGCCTAACCGGCATAATCGTGGGACGTAAAACTTAAAGATTTCATTTTTACAACTAGAGGTCTGCACGGGCTCGGGCCAAGCCCGCAGGCCAGACTCGGGTCTACAAAATATATATCACATCGGGCCCGGGCCGGGCTCTGGTCGTAAATTTTCAAATATACAACTATATTTCTCGGGTCTAACTTTGTAAATATACTATACAACGATATTTATTAGACCGTTCTTTCTGGAGAAGTTTTAAAGCACAAGTGTAAAATTAAACCTCTAATTGCTGTAAATAAAAATACAATTTTGTGTTAATTTTTAAGTTTCTGTAATTCAGGCTTATTTCGGGCTCATTTGATCATCACACGAGTTCGGGACAGGCTCGTGCCTAAATGCTTAAACATATTTCGGACTCGGGTCGGGCCTCAGACTATAAATTCATGGGCTGGGCTAAAAATTCCAGTCCGTGCAGACCTCTAACTACAACACAGCCTGTTAAGATAAGGAGTCAGGGAAAGGAACACAGTACAACCAGAGAGGAGTCCAATCATCCTTGACCCCATCTAACGACGCCACTGATGGTACAGCAAATAGCACTAAACTTTAGAATACCAATAATCATGGTGGCTTAGTAGTAGAACGCTTATTTCTGTTGAAATAGTTCCCTGGTTCGATCCCCTGCCATGTGAGTTTCTGCCATCGTGTCCGTATGTGTCCTAGGGGATATCCCATTTCCTCCTACATGCTGATTCCACCAATCATTTCATGTTCATTCTTGGAGCCCAGACTATTTTTTGAGATCGATTAAAAGAACATGTCTGGCTAAAAGAGACGTCTATTGCATGTAAATGTATTGTACGTACCTATATAGTTACCGACTGTGCTCATGGTGTTTGCAATGAGCGGCCAATTCATCTCAAAATAGGGAACAGTTGTTTCACCATCGTGAGTCAAAACACTCCTCGCCGGTCTAGTGTTTAGAGCGAGCACCTTTAATGCTTGGGGTCTTGGGTAGTATTGCCATCTATCCAAAGCAAAATGTCAGGATGCTTCATGCTTTTTTTACCACCTTTCCAAAGCAAAATATCGGGACGTTTCATGCTTTTTACCACCTTTCCAAAGCAAAACATCGGGACGTTTCATGCTTTTTACCACCTTTCCAAAGCAAAATATTGGGACGCTTCATGCTTTTTACCATCTTTTCATAGCAAAATATCGGGACGCCTTATCCTTTCTACCACCTTTCCAAAGCAATATATCGGGACGCTTCATGCTTTCAACTATTTTTCCAAAGCAAAATATCGGGGCACTACATGTAGCTATTCGGGGGGAGGAGAAGAGAAATGTATCAGTGTTTCTATTTTTTTTTCGTAGTGAAGAGCAAATCATATTTATATCCAATTGAAAAAAGGAAAGTGAGGCAGTTTAAATCATATAGACCCTATACAATGCATAAAAATATGGTCAGCTTGAATAGTATGTAGCCTCGTAAAAAATAGAAAAAGTTAATTATCCTAATACTTTAATGCAATTTTTATTGTGGAAACAGAACCGTTTGTTGTTTTATAACTCCATCTGCTGTCACTCCCATTGCTACTGCTATTCACATTTCCTTACTTGTAAATAATTATTATACTTGCAAATATTTCTAATTACTTATACATTACTTGTCAAACCAGTAACACCGGGTTTGCGTTAACCGAACATCGGACTCTTGGTGTATCGTAGGATCCGAGGCACAAGAACCTACACCAGGAATCGGAAGTCAAATTTCACCAATTACGAAGTGACCTTAAACTTTCTGTTCCCGGAACATTGCTACCTATCTGCCGATGCTGTTAGGTTTCCGCTTATTTTAAACGCTTTGTATAAAAATATGGAAATTAAGTTCCAATAATAATAATAATAATAATAATAATAATAATAATAATAATAATAATAATAATAATAATAATAATAGTTATTACTTCATCAATAAATATCAAGAGAACCATTACGGGACGTGGGACATTTGTCCAAAATCGAGACTATCTCGACAAAATCGGGACAGGTGGCAACCCTAGTTCGGGTTCAATTTCAGGCGAGTCTTAAAGTTTGAACACATTCTGGTGATTTGGATTCCACATTAAATTCTAGGTCAGGGCGCAAAATTTCCGGTCGCTAGGTCGCCATTGGCGACTAGAAATTTAGATCTGGTGAACAGTGTTCAGTAGGAATGATTTCTGCCTAAACTCACAGTGCTGCGCAATTTCTATTTCGCACAAAAATAATTGTCAGTGAGTGAGAGAAAACACGGAATGTGAAGTCTTCACCTCGTCGTAAGTAGCCCCTCCTTTCCCACCCTCAATCGAAAACTTCATTACGAGATTCCCAAATTTGCTTCCAATTGTCACATTTTGTAGTATAAGTACTGCTTCATAAGAGAGAGGCTTCAGTAGTTTCATCAGAGCTAAGACTGGCTACAGGAATTCACTGAAGACTGACACACTGAATGATTTGCTGACAATTTCTATCAATGGCCCTACACTTAAGGACTTTGATCCGAAAACTGCAATCGACAACTGGTACTTCAGTGCAGAGAGAGCGTTACACAAACGTGAAGTTTTAAGGTAAGATATATTTTAACATGTATATGAATTGTCCAATTCAAAATTGATTATCCTGAATCTAATTGTCTGGGTTTTGAAATTATATGCCCTGATCTATTTTTTTTTTATCAAACAAACGGACATGGTGGGGGGGGGGGAAGGACTCTCATAATTTGTACGTGAGATACTGGCGACCATCATTTTTGGATTAGCGAGTGCGCCAGACTTTGGAATTTTGCGCTCTATTCTAGGTCCTCATCTCATATAGCCTCCGTGCTGGGACTCCAACCTAACAAATTAACTTACATCAGTCAATGTGTTCACGTTGAATAATAGCATCAAGATGCCGTGGACTGAAACTTCTTCAAAGTCATGCAATTATCAAGCATGCAGGAGGTTCTGTTTCAAGTTCTGTCCTCACTGACGTAAAATTCATCGACATCTGCAAATCTAAGATAGGTCAATTATTTTAAAATGGACTTAAGTTCCTCAAATGTCAAGCGTGTACTGGTCAAGTTGTTTCCCTACTGTACGTCATACGTCACGTTACAAACATGAAAGTACCGGCATCTGTTGAGGGAACATCATACTCAGTGATGATTTCAAACGATTTTTCCTGCGGGAGCAGGGACGGCATTAAGGGTGGGCAGGGGTGGGCGACCGCCCACCTGATGAATGACCTCGCCCACCCCAACAGAAGTAGAATAATGAAGGTGACACCCTGTACTTCAAAAGCAATAGGTATTACTTTCGAATGTAATGTAAAAGGTTCTAGGACTCTGTTTAACTCTGCAATGAACAATGATTTTAAGACAGATACTTGTAGTAATACCTATACTTGTAGTAATACCTAGGTATAATGATGCCAAAAGTCGTCATTACTGAATTAAAGTTTAACACACACACACAATCGTGTTATTGAAACGCCGGTGTTTGTATGTGCTGCGCTGTGTTCCGGATTCGATTCCCAGTGGGAACACAAGGGATTTGGATCCCACTCTAGGTCCCGTTCTTAGGACGTTATAATCGTTCCATGGAAGGCTATGGCAAGCCATCATGAGTTCACTTTGCCCGGGGACCTTCGGGCAGGACACTGCATCATCATAATGATCTTCCACTAATCGGTCATCGTGTCCTTTGTATATTACTGAGGTGTCGTCAGTGATACTACACTGAAATGACGGCTTTTAATGTACTGCCTTCTTATGGTATTCAATATATAGTATTATTTATGGCATTAAGTATCTTCTGAACCACTAACAAAATATTTTTTACCCGTTTATCTTAGGTTGCAGCTTGTGTGGCTATGAAAAAACGTTTAGGACAGTTATTCTAACACTTTCTGAGATAAGTAATGAAAATCGCAGTGGCTTTTCTGAAGCAAGACGTCTATTGAGTGAAGTGAATTTTCAGTTTGTGTTCCAGCTCAACTTCTTCACACTTTTTCTTGGAAAGTTGAAAAGATTGTCAGATTATCTACAAAATAAGTAGAGCACACTGGCTGATGCTGTTCTAGTTACGAAGGGTGTAGTGGGTTATTTTACTGATATTCGAAACAGTCTAGGAGTTCGAAAACATTTGGAATGAGTCTTTGAATCTTGTTGAAAATAACGGTATATCTCTAACGGGTCCAATGTCCAGAACACGATCACTGCCCCATCATTTACGTCAGTATATTATGACTGAGCAAATGTCAGTTGAGGAAGAAGATATCCAATCCCAAGAAGACTACAGACTTAGAATATTTCTTCCTGTACTTGACAGAATACTTGTAGAAATGAATAGGCGTTTTACAGAAAATACAGCTATTCTATGTGGGATAAGCAGTCTTCACCGTAAAAGTGAACACTTCCTCTCATGTGAGAAAATTGAACCACTTGCACGTCATTATGTATGTGATCTCGATAGTGTAAAGGTGGAACTGAAATTTCTCCCGAAAGTTTTGAAACGTTATGAGGAGGAAAAGCAATACAAAATTCCACCGTTATTTAGTTTACTGAAGTGATGGATCGTTTCAAAATTGCTCTTCATGAAACTCACAAATTAGCCGTAATTGCTGTCACCATTAATGTATGTAGTTCACCATGTGAGCGTTCTTTCTCGTGTCTTACGAGGGAACCTATCCAAGTGTAACTCTGACTTCGAGTCGAGACTTTGGCCGTTGGATACCTAGTCCCAAAAGAACATAACACGAAAAGAGATACATCCTCGATTTCAACAGTTGCGGAGATATAAGCGTGAAAATTTAAAAATAGAGCTCCATACTATACATTATAAAGTTAGAATTCGGGTCAGATTTTTCGGAAACGGTCGCGTAAGGAAACTCAGGAATACATATCAAATTAGTGTGGGGAGCCCAGCACCTTTTGAATGAAAAAAAAATGTGTCCCCGGAGCACCTGCAGGGTCCCAGACGGAGTCCAACTCAAAATTTGCAAATGGAACCGGGGGTCAAGTAGCATATTGTATGAAAGCTATTGTTAAATAAAAGAAGATAGAACAAATCTCAAATCTCTACGATAACTCTGTATAAACGGACAACTGGTCAAAATGTCAATACAACCTACATCAGAAAATCTATAACCACGCTTCTAAATCCGTTAAGTTGCGACAATAACAAAGCAGAAAAACACGTTTAAAAGTACAAGGTATTAAAGTAAAGCAAATTGCTGCAGAGTCTCTCACAGAGTCGCACAACGGACCTTATCCAAGTATAAGTGTGACCTGGAATGACCAATGGACCATAGAACGACCATGACCATTGGGTTTTGTGTCTTACTGTTAGAAGAGAAAGGATACATTGTCAATCTCAACCGTCGTGGAGGGTGAGAAGTTCAAAAGGCAACGGGTCTGTTTTCATGCAATTTTACGATATTTGTTTTCATCTTGTCTAGCGCAATATATGGTTTCTTTATTGAATTAACATTCTGTAAATACACCAACACGTATATGCGAAGTTGTATATCTATTTTCTTTGGACAGTTTTGTTTACTTATATTTCATTCACATATTCTTCCAATAAATTGCATATTTCTGCAAATCAATATTGGATTGTCACAGGGTATTTTGTGTGCCAATATTCTATGAAACACTACCTTCTGGTACGTTCACTATGTATTGGTTCGTCTTCCACCCCACTTGGTTATCGTTTTCTTTCCCGAGTTTACAATTATCAAACTGGTTTCCAACTTTATATTTTAACGAAATATTATTCTTGACCATTCCCTATAGCCCTAGAAAAGCACCCTCCGATATATTTTATTTCTGCACCATTATTCCAGTTTTCTCCAACCTCACTCCTCTCCAAGTTGCCTCACAGTTTCAAGGTGTCACTCCTTTTCGTCTTTACCATCAGTTTCTTGTTCAGCAAATCCTCCGATAGAAATTTCACGGTGCAATCTGCGAATTTGAGGTCCCGATTGGCCGTTGCCTTTTACCGTTGCCTTTTGGCCTTCTCACCCTCCGCGACGGTTGCGATTGACAATGTATCTTTTCCTTCTAGAACACAAAATCCAATGGTCATGGTCATTTTATGGTCCATTGGTCATTCGAAGTCACATTTATACTTGGATAAGTTCCGTTGTGCGACTCTGTGAGAGACTCTGCAGCAATTTGCTTTACTTCAATACCTTGTACTTTTAAACGTGTTTTTCTGTTTTGTTATTGTCGCAACTTAACGGATTTAGAAGCGTGGCCATAGTTTTTCTGATGTAGGTTGTACTGACATTTTGACCAGTTGTTCGTTTGGTAAAAATCGACGCATTGCACTTCATTAAAGTGCAGATATAAAAGTTTATTGTAAGCTTGTTCGTACCATGTGATCAGCCCTTCATAGTTTAAAATACATTGTTGTTTCTATGTATCATGATGAAGTTTTGTTAATTGCTATTTACTTCTTTATCCAATATATATATATATATATATATATATATATATATATATATATATATATATATATATATATATATATATATATATATATATTTTTTTTTTTTTGCTAACTTGAGTTTCAGTTTCAAAGATTTTTGTCTAAGGTATGATCAAAATTAGGCTGTCAAATTTCCGTATTCTTTTAGTAACATAGGTCTTTGCTGTTGCATGTAGAGATCACGTTAAGAAATCTAATGTTCACAAATTAAGAATATAAGAGAGAAAACATAAATGATTTATATTTTTTGTCTCCTGCTTTCTTGTAATAAGTCCTTCAAAGATAAAAATGTTTGCAGTAGCCTATCTTATCCTTGTTTTACTTTACCTACTTATTGTATATTTTATGTTAATTAACGAAAGGTAGAGTATTATCTGTTAGTCTGTGTTGTTTGAACCTTCTTTTATTTCTATGCATTCATGTGCATTCTTGGAGGGAGAGGAAGTAAAGCTGTCTTGAAATTCATCGACTACACAGTACGCACCGTTATTATTGTTTAAAAAAACTAGAAGTAAAGGTAGTGTGTCTGCCACGCGGAATTTGGTAGGTCGAGCATATAGCCACGAACTCCCGCAGCCCATTCTAAGTCCTGTACTTCTTCAGTCCCACCAGGCAAATGCCGGAATTGCGCCTTCTATAAGGCCAAGACAGCTGTTTTCCACGTCCTTGTTTCTCCCCTATTTCGGTCTGAGCCTTAGCTAACTAAAGAATATAAAAATTGAAAATTTTTGTCAAAAAATGTCTACATTGTCCAATTATCATTTTCATTGTCCGCCCACCCAGCAACTAGGTCCGCCTCTTTCCGCCCACCCTATCAAGCGTTTCTGGCGCCGTCCCTGTGCGGGACGGAGATTCTAAGACGCAAGGGGTTCAAGTAGTACTGCCAAAATAATAGAAACCCTAATTGAGTACGATTGGAAATTTGTCCCATGGGAAAATTTCGTAGTTCCGACGGAAAATTCCGCCCAGGCCATCTGTGATATAATCACTGACCATTCTACATATTTTAATGGCATGAGTAGCTCCCTGGTGACTATATGGTTAGCATAAGCGCCTTTTGTGCGGGAGGCGAAGGTTAAATTCCCGGTGGACAGTAGCAGATCTAGCCCTGGGCCGGGGAGCCGAGGCCTCTCCAGTTTTTGAGTTCCAAAAATATTTTAAGCTATTATTTACACATTTTTGAAAGTTTATAGTGTACCTATCATAGTCTGTGTTCTAGTTTCCCTCTCCAGTTTTTACCTTCTAGAGCCACCTCTGTCGGCGGAACTCACGTGGTTCGGATCCAAATGCACACCAAGAAATTTTTGTTTGGAGAGCTTCAATTTTTGGAAGGGTATACAATACTACAAGCAATTACGTCTATGTAGTATTGAACGAGTATTATTCTGCACCCGAAAAGACTATAAGCAGGGTCGGATCCAGCGGAGCCGATCGGGGCAATTGCCCCCCCACAACACTAAACTTTCTTATTTTATATTGTAAAACTTTGTCTCATATAGGTTTTGTGGGTAGAGCATTTAATAAAAAGAGCGTCCCGAATCGACTCCCACTACCAGTTTTATTATAAAATTTTCCACTATAAAAGTATTTTCACAAAATACTGTACAAATTAATCTCTCTACAATCAAAGGTTAGTTATAGGTGGTCTTTGACCGTAAGGTCGCAGACAGGATCTCCAACAGAGCCCCGTAGCAGGGTAAGAGGAGTGGAATTAAGGAACCAATGCTCCGTAGCAAGCAGAGGCGGGTTAATTGGCCAACAGAGCCCCGTAGCAGGCTAACCGGCTGAGGATAGGATTCCCAGACAGAGTCCCGTAGCAGGCTAAGCCAGGAGATAGGATAGGCGTAGTCCCGTAGCAGACTAGAGGCCTGGGGTTAGGTTACTCCAAAAGTCCCGTAGCAGACTAGAGAAGGGTCACCAGAAAACTGGTGCTGAATTGCCTTTGTCCATCCAATTTATGTCCTTTGGGTGGCGGTGGCGCTGCTGCTCCGATGTCGTCTTCTGCTCCGTGGGAGGGGCCAGAAGCCGTCGTCTGCACGTGACTGTAGATCCATCTGGTGGGAGATCCTCTTGCCGAACCACTTGCTGGTGTTTGTAAACACTGATTCGTGGAATTGTTTGTTTACAACATCACATAGGATATTACAATATATATATATAACCCATCCCAAACTTTGGAGCCCTTAAAAGTATCAGTATGACACCCACCCCCCTCCAGAAGTCGGTCCTGGATCCGCCCCTGACTATAAGTAATTGTAAAATACTTCCACCTATATTTTCAAAAAAAGAATGATGGAAATAGATGATTTAATAAGAGAAATAGTACAGATGACGTGTAAAATCAAATTTTGATGCTGCGTCAATCATTTTCCTGTTAAACAAGTATAGTTTTAGTGAGAAAGTATACAAATGTATGTTGAATTAGGAAGTTTTGGGGAGGTCCGGTCCGGACCCGGTGGGCCTCCGTGGGTGCGCTTCTGTTCGGATCCCACCTTAAAACTGTAGATCCACGTCTCATATAGCCTCGCTGCTGCCAGAGACTCTAAACTCAAATCAATTCCAATATTGTAAATGATAAGTCAATTTAGGTCTAACAGCGAATACGATTTACAGAGACATTTATTAAATTTTATATTTTGATGCACCCTTTACTATAAAGGGGCTGCGGTGGCTCAGAGGTAAAGCGTTCACTTTTGGTGTATGGGGTCCTTGGTTCGATTCCAGCTTGCGCTAAGTGAGTTTTGTGGACAAACACAGTGTGCGTGGGTTTTCTCTCGGGTTTCTCCCATGTCCTCCCACTTTCTTCATTCCAACATTTCACTCATTTCTCATCATCACCGTCTCCTTTAGCCTAGCCGGCATAATCGTTGGACGTAAAACTTAAAGATTTCACTTAATTTCTTTAGTATAAAATTTAATGACTGCTTGCTCATAAAGTTAAACTAGTACCAACTGGAACGATTTATATCGTAAATATAGTAGCGGCACTTCAAAGGGAAGTCACATTGACAAAAAATGACATTTTCTCAGTACGAGCTAAGGAAAGAAAATTTAAAGTTATAAACTTATTCTGTGTATATACAGTCTATAGCGACAAAAATGTGTAGTAATCTCCATAAATGGTGGCAACAAAATGTTAATTTTTGGTGATGCCTTCCCTCAAGAACCGCCACTGAGGGTAAAAATATTTTCTTTTTCTAAAACGACATATAACGTCGATTTTCTGGTAATTCATGTCAGTCTCTCTACTCACACAGTAGATGGCTTTTGACTTGTTTACCAGTTTCTGATCTTCAATGATGAATTCAGGCCTAATCGAATAAATCAATTTCTGGCAGGGACTAATAGAATTTTCCAAAGTGCTCTTTTTATTTTTCTCTTTTTATTTTTCGGGGAAAAACCTATAAGTGTAGGAGGAGAAAGAGGTGGTAAACTTGTAGCGAACAACGAACATTTTTTAAGGGTCTTTCCCATAGATGGCAGCACGGAGGTAACGTAATGATTTACTTAATATTAAGAAAATTTAATTTCTTCATTCTCTTCATTAGTTTCGGAAAAGGGGCAGGGCTAGTTTAAATGTTTTTTCAAAAGAAAAGAAAGAGGAATTGTCATTAAAATTCAAATTTATTTCCATCTAATTTGCAATATTACGAGCGCAGGTGTATCAGATATGAAGAGTGCAACCTGAATTTAAAATTTGTTTCGCATAGCAAAGAGTACCGGTATTCAACTGTTTCATTATTATTCTCACGGGGAAGATTTGTTTGATTTTTTTTTTTTTTTTTAATGAAAGTTCAGTTCTGTTCCTTAAAATGCACGCATCATTTGTTAACATGTATCCAACTCATACTTACCTTTGTCTTCTTTTTCCCTTTTCTAAGGTGGGGAGGCAGAGGGCTGAGAATATAAAATATGAACTTCAAGAAAACATAGTCCCAAGTGAACGTAATTTTATAAATGAAGTTACGTATGTAAGTTATACACTATACAAGATCATGCTTACATAGTCCTACATCTACGTACGGAATGTACAGGATATATCAAAATAAATATTATGTTGCGTACCCTGCTCCAGCTTCAATGAGAGCCCTCTTATGGTATTTGCATAAAATACGCGCTTTGAGTGCGGGAAACCTGGATTCGATTTCTAGTATAGGTTCATGTGGCTCAGACCCCATGATACACAAAGGTCCCGGTGTTGTGGTTAACACAATCCCGGCGTTACCGGTTCGACAGAGAGCCGATGTTGAGGTTAACACAAACCCCTCGTTACCGGTTCAACTGAGAGCCGCAGTTTAGTGGTGTTAAGGAGCTAGGCGGATGAATAGATTAATCCGGAAACTCGGAACATAAAAGGCAGCTTGTAATACAGGGTGACTCAATAAAACTTCTCACAAGTTAAATGTTAACAAAACAAAAAAACGTTGCAGATAGAAAAGTGTTTCTTAAAAAATACAAAATGGTACTGAAATAGTTTGTAATTACTCCGTTCTGTTGTGTGTTGAGATATTGCCAATAATATCATAAAACCTTCCACTTATTGGTCGGTTATAATTGTGTCATAGGAGGGGCAGGAGGAGTGGGAGGTCGTTGCTTCCGCTCACCTTTCCTGTCGTTTTTTAGTCGTCATTATTTTTTGGTCAGGAGCTTATCGCACGTATCTAGTCAAAGTTTTTTTTTTTTTTTTTTTTTTTTTTTTTTTTTTTTTTAAAGCAGCAGTTCTGTAGTTACAGTCCAAAGAGCTTTTCGCTTACATTTGCTATTTCATATTATGGAAATGTTCTAGATGACCTTAAAGTCCTTTTACGCCTGAGGATGCTGAGGTTGTGAGACACTTTGTTTTGAAGTTCCTTAAACGTTCTGTAAGGAAGCATACTGCAATTGAATCGCTGATTTGAGAAACGTCGTAAGTGAGACATATGCCAAAATGAGTTTATATGCAGCTTTTATTCTTGAGGGGTAGTTACACCGTTGGATTGTGATATGTCAAAAGTCACACTAACACTTCGTGCAAAATCGAGCTGCAACAAGTGTCTCTGAGTTGAGAAACATCACAAATCATTGACATTATTGACATTATTAACTTATGACGTTTCTCAAATCAGCGATTCAATTGTTGGGCTTCATAGTGAGGGTGTAAGAACAGGACAAATCAAAAAAAGTAATTACATACAGTTTTCAATACCATATTATATTGTTGAATCAATAACTTTCCATCTATAATACTTTTTGTTTTACTAACCTTTAAAATGTAGGAGGTGTATATGCCGTCGTAAAGACTTTAAAATATGTTAGTTTTTTTTTTTTTGAACGTTAGTACATGAACAAGGTATAAACAAGTACAAAACATGGAAAACTGCTTTTTCATTCAAATTTCTATCAGTACGTTGATCCCCTATGTCTATATCTTTCAAACAAAACAAATATGCCGTCCTCAGCTTCTACACTGATTTCACTGTGCAAAATCTATATGCATTTGTATTTCTT
This sequence comes from Thermobia domestica, assembly GCF_964235325.1. NCBI lineage: Eukaryota > Metazoa > Arthropoda > Insecta > Zygentoma > Lepismatidae > Thermobia > Thermobia domestica. The sequence continues at coordinate 373,475,276 of NC_137454.1, forward strand.
GGTTTCAATTGTAAGAAATACGAGGAACGTCCAAGCTATAACCGGAATTTATTTTTTCTGTTACATAGGGAAGACAACATGCAAATCAATTACTGTTCTTTTTCAAGGTACTCCCCAAGTACACCCACACCCTTGTCTCACCGGTCCATTGTGTTATATATATATATATATATATATATATATATATATATATATATATATATATATATATATATATATATCACATTTAGTGACTGGTTATCGTCAGTTGTGGCTGCCAACCGATAACTCTACAAAATTTACGGTATTAGTGTAAAATTGACGGTTATAGGCCATAGAAAGGTCGTATTTATGCCCTATTACCGTAACTTTAAAATTCATATCATAAATTTTAGGGTAATTGGTTGAAAGCCAGAATTGATGGTAATCAGTCAGTAAATGTGACCGTAATTGTTTATTATGTATGGGAGTTCCCGTATCCCTCCAGCATAGAATTCTTTGGGACGCTTTTTCCTCATCGTTAGTCATTATTATAATTAAACAAAAAGTTAAAAGTTAATCATTTTTTTTTGGACATATTACATAAATTATATTATGTACTGTCTGTCGTCCCGCAAGTGACATGCCAAAATGCTTCATTTTTGTGTATACACTTTAGTACCATTTGAATTTTAATGCAGACGGCGTGGTTATTATTTACATCAATTTTAATGTTTACAAAAAAGAATAGTTCTTCTTCCTTTTCGCAAAAACTCGCATAAGAATTTAGCCTCGACCATTATCTTTTTTGTTCGGCTCAGTGAGATATATCAATTGACATATATGTCTAGTCTTTCGACAACTTCTTCCGTTATACGATACGCAATTTTTGAATTAACAAAGTTGAAAATTTTACTTTAAAATATACTTGGGAAAGAGTAGTAAATACAACAAAATACAAATAATTATACAGGGTGTTTCAAAACAACACCGACAACGTTTGGGAGGCGATTCCTGACACCAAGATAACACGAAAAGTATAGACCAATGCTTTCTTTCGGAGTTATAGGCTGCCGAAAACATAAAAAAAATGAACTTTAAAGGTCCACAGCTTCAAAACTATATGGGATCTACCGTAGTCGGGTCAAGACCTTATTTAGGAACTAGTATGTGTTTTATCCGAATATCCATGTTTCAGAATCCTGCGGTACTCACACAACAATTTTTATAGAGGGAGTTTGGCTACAGGCATATAATTTGAAGTACTAACCAACTACTTCTGTAAAAATTGTTGCGGAAGTACCGCGGGATTCTAAAACTTGGATATTTGGATAGAGCACATACTAGTTCCTAAGCGAAGTGTTGACCCGACTATAGTAGGTCTCATAGTATTGGAGCTGTGAACCTTTAAAGTTCTTTTTTTTTTTTTTTTTTTTTTCGGCAGCGTATAACTACGAAAGGAAGCATTTGTGCACCCAGGTTGGTCTATACTTTTTGTCTAACTTAATCGAACTGAACTGAAATAAAAAAATTTTCAATTTAACAAGCCCTTTTTAAAGAAATTTTAATTTTTTTTAATTTAATGAAAATTTTCAGGATTAGATGCTTTAGGCTAAGGGAGACGATGATTAAGACAAGTGAATGATGTTGGAAGAACAGGTAGAATAGAATATAGGAGGAAACGGGAGTACCCTGAGGAAACCCACGAACACCATGTTGTCCACCACAAACTTACTTGATAAGGCATCGAACCAGGTACGACACGCACCAGATGCACAGACAGACAAACGTATATAGCATACGTAATAACTAGAGACCGGATGTTAGGCAAAATGCCTATTCTTTATTATTAAAGATATGATCAAAAATAACGTTTTAAAGTTTATATGGGGGTTTATACTTTCGATTTAAGCCAATTTTATTTTGCCTATTTTGCCTATTTTGACCTTTAGTGCCTAAATAATTGCTTTAGTGCCTAATATTGCCTATTCTATGCATTTTCTTCAAAATAAGCCTTCATTGGAAAAATATATAATTTATATTTATGTTATAACATAAATAATACACACATATTGTGTTTGTAACCACAAGCACGTGGTACGTTACGATATATATACATGTTTTACTTCGGGAGGTGATTAGTAATATCAAAAGAAGACAAAATTTCCTCTTGTATTTTGTCGAATTCCGTGTCTTGTACGACTGACAGAGTGCCAATTTGGAATCGAAAATTGAATCCTGACAATTGGAATGGAACCGCACATACTTTGAGAGGTGATTCGTGACATCAAAAGAAGACAAAAAGTTCTCTTGAATGTCACGAATCACCTCCCGAAGTATGTGAACACCTTTATGTCTCGTTCCAATTGTCAGGATTCGATTTTGAATTCCAAGTTGGCTCCCCTGTCACTCGTACACGACGCAGAATTCGACAACATGCAACAGGACTTTTTGTCTTCTTTTGATGTCATGAATCAGCTCCCAAGGTATGTGCACATCTTTCAGGTTCACCCAGTATGTATGGAATGCATAACAAGCTTCGTTTTTATATATGCAATAAAAGAAGATATTAACAAACAAGTATGTTTCTATATTCTTTGAACATTATCTATGACTTGAATCTATTTTTTAATGGTATTGAGTATTTATCTTCATTATTTCGACTTACATTTTAGTGCCTATTTTACTGCCTTTTTTAAAAAATTTTTAGTGCCTATTTGCCTGCCTATTTTCCAGGTTTTTAGAGCCTAAACATCCGGTCTCTAGTAATAACGTAGGTTACGTGGGTGAGTCCTGTAAATTTTAGACTTAGAGTCTTCATTCCGGCGAAATTAAAATACCGCTTTTACAGTACTTATGTGATATCTTCAAATAGATAAAAGATAATTGAAATATGGAACAAGAGCGCCCTAGACAATATTATTTTGCGTGAGGTACCGTTATCACAGGTCACCTAGTGGCTTTCCGTTTTCATCTGTTTAGAAACGCGAAAATAAATGCCGATTTTCAAAATGGCTCGAAATCGAAAGCAGAGAAGTGAGTCGTGATAACGGTATCTCATGTAAAATAATATTGTCTAAGGCTCTCTTGTTCCACATTTCGATTATATTTTATCTATTTGAAGATATCATATAATTACTGTTAAATTAGCGGTATTTTAATTTCGCTGGGATGAAGACTCTTAATGTATGACTATATATAACATACTGCGGGAAACATATAACTGAAAACCTATGTTTTTTTAATACTTTCCGTATAAATGCTCGATCTATACATACTCATCGTATGAAAGAAATAACTATATATAGACATTGAGAATCTCACATACAAATGGACGTATATAATATATAGCTGACGTATATAATATATGTATAGTATGTAATGTACGGAAGACTGGTAGATGTCAGACATACTGCAGCGGGATGATGTGACATCTAAGCTGGAAAATTGAGTACGTATATTGCATATGGATAGCATATGCTCCGTACAGATTTCCGTAGTAAACATATGGATTACGTATATTTGTACAATATATTGCTATATGGATAACGGATTTTTCTCAGCATATGAACTCTGTATCACTGAGCCACCACGCCTTGAAATTAATCATTTATACCATGTATTACTATTTTCTTTCTTCTATATATATGTTTCAACACATGCTCATGTTTTTAGTTTTGTACGATCTCATTTAATTTAAAACTTCTTCGTCTCTACAATTAAGTATAATACGCTATCATCCATTTTATTTTAAAGATATTTGCAATGTTTACATGTGAAGAATTTTTTTATTGCACACAAGATTCCTTTCGTTTTTGGTCTTTTCTTTTTCTGTCTATGTGTGTGTCAAGGGCTTCTCTTATTGATCCGTTCCTGTGGCCAAAGTGTCGACATAAATTGTACCAACTGGTCCTTATTCCCGTTGCTTTATTAGACTCATAAATCACCTCTTTCTACAACAATCTTCAACATCAGGCACCACGTGACTAGAATGGACATCCATGCCCTTTGTCTATTGCCGTTACAAGGGTTAAGGTCGACTCAAATCCTTCAAGCAATTTGCACCATTCTTCTCAATATCTTCTACGTAGCATACTTCCCAGACAACATGTGTATGACTCAAGAAAAGCAAATGGGCGAACGTCTCCAAATCTCTTGCTCATTTTTTTTAAAAATATAAATCAGTGATGTAGCAAAAGGAGGGACAGAACTAGGCCCTCCTACAAATAGTTCAGAACCCTTCGTTCTTCCTATGAAAAGTGTGTAACAAAGTTCCGGTAATCCTTTCAATGGGACGTTTCATATTCATATACATTTAAAATATTTCACAAGATCTATTACTTATAATTATATTTCCAGTTTTACGTCCCACGTACTCTTAAGGGCACGAATTATTAATGAATTGTAGAATAAAAGTGTGGTAGGAAACGGGAAAACCCTGGGAAAACTAACAAACACGATGTTGTTCACAACAATTTCACAATCTTGGATTCCCTGCACTAGAGGTGAGTGTTTTAAAGGGCAATTTAATAAATAATCGGAAAAGTTGTGTAAAAATATGCAGAACTTCGGCAAAATTTGTGCTTCTTTGTTATTTTTTGTAGGTCTCCTAGAACTGTTATCAGATGGGCCTGGCGCGCTTGCTTCGTGAACGGAATGCTGGGATTCGGTGAAACAAAATGGCGGCGCTCTTGCAGGTTTGCACCTACGTAAAGCAGCGGAGTGTCATTAGATTTCTGTTAGCTGAAGGGTTGAAAACAATCGCAGATCACTGTCGGATGGCAGTGCAATATGGTGAAAGTTGTTTGAGTCAAGCACAAGTGCATTGCAGTATTATTCACGGTAATACGCCTGTTTTCCCTGAGCGTAACGAATCTTTAACACTTGATTGAATTCATCTGTCCACTCGTACACTTGTTGTATAACAGACATTTCTTTTACAACTTTTCCGGTTATTTATTGTAACACTAAGCAACCGCGCCTCTAGACCTATCAACATTTTATATATTGTAAAATTTAAAAAAAAAAATAACATTTGTAGTGTTATATATAGAGATAAGGTACATTTTCTTCGGGTGTTTCCATTATTTTGGTTACAATATGTATTCTCGTAGGTCGGGTATTGTCAACCCAAAGCATGGCAGTACAAGTGACATCAAACATTTTTTTCTATTAATACGCGCAATTTCACTAAATCATCTTCAAAATTTTTTAGTTGTTTAAAAATAAACGAAACATTTAAAAGTTCTTGAGTGTCGTTAGAAAAAGTCTTCACATAAAATGTGGTATAATTTAGGTTTCGCCATCTGCACCATTTCATTTTAAACCAATTGATTTACATGGAATTAGTTTTTTTCTTTCAAATTACTTGGTATTCTAATAGTTTGATTTTATTTTACTAATTTCTTCTTCCATATACAAAGAAGGGACGGGCATTCCATGTTCTCTGTGTGGGATTACACTCCGCCCTCCGCAGTTGAAAAATGGTTAACACTTATAATATAACGATGTGTAATTAAAGATGATTGTCACATTCATTTTTAACATGTCTGCTTTTTCTTGTGCATTATATAATTGCAAAATATAAGTTAAAAAAACAACGTAAATACATGGAAGCTTCCCGGGATCATAATACTGCGTCAAAATGTCAAATAATACTTTCGACAAAGTAGATACTTTTAAACATCTAGGAATAGTATTAACAGTCGAAAATCAGGTCCACGGAGAAATTAAATGTCGACTGAAAGCAGAGAATTATTGTTATTATTCAGTTCAAAATCTTTTATCTTCGCGAATCCTGTCGACGAATTTGAAGCTTAAAATATATGAAACGATAATCATGTCTGCTGTTCTGTATGGCTGCGAAACATGGTCACTTACTCTGAGGGAAGAGCGCTGACTGACAGTATTTGAGAATAGAATTCTAAGACGAATATTCGGACCTAAGAGGGACAGGACTGGAGAATAGCGGAAATTTCACAACGTGGAACTACATAATTTATACTGTTTACTAAACATGGTTAGGGTCATCAAATATATAGGAAGTTGAGGTGAGGAAGTCATGTAGACAAAATGGAAGAAAGTGGGAGTGCTTTGAAAGTTTTGACTGGAAATCCAATCGGAAAACGGCTTTAGAAAGATCTAGGCGCAGAGGGGATGACAAAAGTAGACTGGATCTAGCAGAAATATAGGAATATAGAGTAGAGACGGACAGGGGCGAATCCAGGGGGGCGGATCGGGGCGATCGCTCCCCCCTCCAGAAGAGGAAACTTTCTTATTATATATATATATATATATATATATATATATATATATATATATATATATATATATATATATATATATATATATAAATAAATAAAACCCATCCCAAAGTTTGGAGTCCTTAGAAGTAGTAGTATGACAACCCACCGCCCACCCCCAGAAGTCGGTCCTGGATCCGCCCCTGCTGTTGGATAAGAATAGATGTCAATGGAAAGCTTTTGTGAACGTGACATTAAACTTTCAGATTCTGTAGGTTTCATATAAAAATAGTGTGTAGTAGTGTAGTTTCATTTCAACAATATATACTTAAGTTAAACTTTTTTCGTTTCTTCTCTTATGGGAGAACGGTGGCTCAGTGGTAGATTTCCTATCTCTAGTGCATAAGGTCCTTAATTCCATCCTTGGCCAGTAAGTTTGTAATAGACAATATCGTTGGTTTTCTCGTGGTACTTCCATTTCCTCCCACAATATCATTACACCAATTCTTCCATTATCATTAACTTCCCTTAATCATCATCTCCCTTAGCCTAAGAGACACAAACATGGAACGTTTAACAGATCTATTTCATTTAATTTTTCTTCTCTTAACAGTCGACAATTCACATACGTCACTGTAGAATATAATAGCTTTTATCCACGCTAGATAATAATAGACAGTTGTATTGTCAGTCGATAGAAAGGGTATTGTTACCATAACGCTTCATTGTTTAAACATTACACAATAATCCTGTGCTGTTTCAACTGCTTAGGTAAATCCAGTTTCGAATGAAGACTCCACTTCTTTTCTATTGGATTAACGCATGGTGGCGTTTAAATCAGAAATCATGTTTGTCTAGACAAAATCATGTTCTGGAAACTACATTAATTGAAAATGATTCAATTTCTAATTCTAAAAGTGATTTCCACGCTGTTTATTCTCCTGAAGCAAAAACAATTGATGAGCCTACGTATATGCTTAGTACTCTGTTTAACAGGAGAGTTATCTTACTGTGTGGGCTTCAAATAGCAAACAGGAGGTTTACAGGACACATTTTTCACTGCACTATTTTCTCATAAATGTTACTTCAGCTTACTAAAAAAGTTCGTGATCACTGTTGCCAACTCGCCAGTGTGAAATGTCGCTAGTTTAGTACTCTAAAGACACTAGAAGTCGCTAAACGCCTCCTGCCAAGTCGCTGTACAATTTTACAAAGGAATTAAAATAATTTAAATATTTTTCATATATAATGGAATACTCGAGTATTTTTTCTTTTAAAAAAATGTCCATCTTGACAAAAATACTACACTATGCGCTTTGAAGAATACAAAATTAATAAACATAGCATTGAAAGTTTGCAAATACTTAAAATTTTGGATCACTTTTCCCCATTCCCTCTTATTGAGTACGCTTATCTTTTGGGGGGGGTTGGGAAATTCATGTTGCTTTCGTATTGGGACACTTCACCGAACTCACCCCACGAAATTTCTGTATAATTTATATTAAGAACAACCACAGTTCAATTAATGTATAAATCACACGCACTACACTGAACCAGAAAGGCACAATGTTCTCCAGCGTCACTGTCATTGTACGCACTGTGCAATGCAAGAGGTTACCAGCTATTACGCAACTAGTTAGATACGGGAAATTCCCGGATTTCCGAACCGCAGTGAAGAAGGGCATAATCTTCATAGCAGCGATGAATCCAACGAAGTAGGTCGCTCATAGCAGTAGTGCAACCGAGTGTGTAAAAGTAATTATTAGTATCACGAACTGCAAAATTTTGGATACTTTAATATAAATATAGAACAAAATATTTGAATTTCTAAATGTCGCTGGATTTGTCGCTAGGCGCTAAATAAAAATATTTTTTCGTTAGACACTTCCAAAAGTCGTTAGTTCTAGCGACAAAGTCGCTAAATTGGCAACACTGTTCGTGATGTTTGACTCAAAACGATACTGGTCTCAATGTCTGAATCAAAATAAGTAATCCATCTAGAATACACAACAAAGAACCCAATTATGTGTGAGAAATTCGATATTATGTGCTTGAAATGAATAAATTGAGTGTCTTGGGACTTCCATAGATTAATTACGAGTGTCTTTCTTATTAGTAGAAACTGGATAGTTTGACTTAGATGAAGATGGGGATACAAGTGCAGCTTGAAACGAATGCGTCCTTGCTAAGCAAGCATACACACGGTAACACTGCTGCAAGATTTCGCTAATGGGTTTACAAAATTTCACTCTGCTGAAGGAAATAACTAGTACGCACGAATGTAATAATAAAAGCATTTCGAAAACATGCACACTTTATTACTATAAATTTTAACAAGGATAGATGTGCATCATATTTAGTCTGTGTCAAATAATTTAAAATAATAGATATTTTACACTGTTTCTCGTAATGTTGAGGTTTTAATTTTCAAATATGTTATTCCCAATGGAGTTATTGAAAGGCCAAAAGAAAGAAGGGTATTTGTGCTCAAGTGCACATCATGGACAGCTCGTGCAATATTACATGAAGTTAAGTTGAAATGGGTTACTATCAAACGTAAGTCAAAGTTGAAAAATGAAATGAAATCTTTCAGTTTTACGTCCCACGTTTATGTCGGTTACGCTAAAGGAGACGGTGATTATGAGAAATGAATGAAATGGTGAAATGAAGAAAGTGGGAGGAAACGGGAGAACCCCGAGAAAACCCACGAGCACAGTGTTTGTCCACCACAAAGTCCACACGGCGCGAGTTGGGATCGAACCAGGAACCCCAAGCACCGGCGGTGAACGCTCTACCACTGAGCCACCGCGCTCCCAAGGAACAGTTGCGAAAAAACATATAAATTAATAAATACAAATAACTAGCTAAACCTGTAGAATACAGATTTTAGATTTGCTCACAATTACACACAAAAAACCCTTATCTAACTTTTCTTTACACTTTACGTCAGTTCATTTCTCCAGAGACTGGAATGAGCGACGGATAAATTATATAACTGTCTCCCGAGGTCGCACTGGACGAAGGAGACTCCTTATAATCACCTAACGAGATGGCTGCTATGAACGAAGGGGTTCCTATTATAACCTAAGACCAATTGAACCTCTATTTTCGGAAGTCACTACTGTGTGCTGAGGATACAACGTATTTTGAAAGCATTTTGTATATTACAAAGAAACTTCGTAAATCATTCTAGAGATATATTTTTATAATAAATAGGTGAAGAGTTTAATCCCGGCCTGTTTCATTAGACTCTGTCAAATATATTGCAATATTGTTTTCTTATCTATAATAAAGTAATTTGTATACGTATACTACCTGAAGCACTGTTCTTTGTACGAGAAAGATAAGGTTTAATGAATATAAAAGCCGAAACTTCAATACGGTAGAAATTACCCTCTTTGGCTCTCGTTTGGAGCGGAATTTTCGAAAACGCTGAAACACGTACTTCATTATTTTTAATTAATAATTTATAATAATTCATATTATCAAATTTACACTTTCAACTCAAACAAGTCTACACATTGGTCATTTTTTGAGTAAATAATCGGAGTTATTATTATTTTTAAATTATTATTATTATTATTATTATTATTATTATTATTATTATTATTATTATTATTATTATTATTATTATTATTATTATTATTATTAGCTCCAAACTTGAATTTGGCTCAGTCGTTTGGAACAGTTTGTCTAATATATTTGTTAACAAAATCGAAGCAGTGCAGAAATGTTTTATACGACTACAATATTATAAAATGAAAAAGAACTACTATTCATACAATATGAATAATTTGTTAACTTTTTGAGAACTTCAATCTCCATCAGAAAGAAGGAAATTTATGGATAAATCTTTTATTCAAATGGTATTGGATAATAAATAAAGTAGCGATTACTGCTTGGAAAATATAGGAATAAGAGTGCCGAGTTATACACGTAGTGTAAGAAGTCAATCGGCATGGGTAGCACTAAATTCAAAGCGTGAAATTTTGAGACGAGTGACAATGTCTTACAATGATTTAAAATGAATATATGTTGGGAGAAACAATAGAGCAATTTTTACAAAAATTAAACAGTTTTAGCTTTATGACAAGGAACTTGATTTTTTTTTTTTTTAGTCAGTTTGTCTTCAGAATATCTTTAGTTATAACATTTTATTCGAAGAACAAATCTTTTATGTAGAAATATGACAATAAGTAACCAGGATCTTTTGCATACCGAATATGAAATTTTAAACAAGGTTTTCCTCATTCTTTTAAGCAATGTCGAAATGATAGTTACATGAAGCTTTAACCCTTTCGAACTCAGACCCATTTTTGGCATTTTCCTACACTTTCAGTTAGTGACTTACTGCTTAAAAACTATTTACCCGATTGATATGGTTAAGGCGTTGTTTTTAGAATAGAGATGTGACTATTTTGTGTTGTAAGTTGCGTTCTAGTGTTGCGTTGCCAACAGGAGGGAAATTATTGAGGGGAATGTAGGGGTGAAAATTTACGAAAAATTCCCTAACCGAAGTTCAAGATTTTTGTAACTGCCACCACTATAGCCCCATGGGTCCAAATCACCTAAAAAGAATTCTTTGGTGTGTTGACAAGATACAGTGAAAACCTGAAGTCGCTGGCTGTCATACAAAGAGAGAAAGAAAAAAATATCTGTAATCATACACATCAAATTTTGATACACTTGACGCCTCAAAAGCAAAAATCAACAGATATGCCGGGGATACAGTTGTACTAATTACCCTATTGAAACCTTTTATGGTGCGTTCTGTAGGCCAAATAGTAGGCTTTCAGATACTAGTACGTTTGTTCTAATATAGCTAGCAAAAGGGAAATAATAGAGGGAAAAATGAAATTTTCTTGAATTTTTCACCTAAAATCGGGAATATTTTTTGGCTGGAAACACTGCCACTAGACAGACACAAACTATCTCAAAATAAACATTTGTACCCCACTAATATATCCTATAAGTATCATGGCGAACAGTTTCTTAGCATTTACAGCACATGGTTTATTATAAACCTCAACTGTACTTCCCCTAATTATTCTACTGAAACTTTTTATGGCGCGTTGTGTAGGCTAAGAACGAGGCTTTCAGATAATGGTACATTTTTTCCAGTGTAGCCAACAAGAGGGAAATGTAGCTAATAAGAGGGAAATAGGGATTTTTTCGACTTTTTCACCTAAATAGGGAATTAAAAGTTTCCGTGATTGGAAACACTGCTACCATTCAGACGCAGGCAATCTTAAAATAAACTTTCGTACAGCACTAATAAATCCTACATGTCGACATCTACGAAACAAAGCATGTAGTTTTAAAAAAAATAGATTATCGTAAAGAGAAAAGTAAAAAAGAAATCAAGGTTTAGAACTTAAATTCGAATTTTTCGTGCGCCCCTTGTAACGATCGTACCCACTTTTGTTCAGAAAGGACCAAATGGTGCAAGTTGAAAAATAATAAAATCTTACAGTTTTAAGTCCCACGGTTATGCCGGTTAGGCTAAAGGAGACGGTGATTATGAGAAATAAATGAAATGGTGGAACGAAGAAAGTGGGAGGAAACGGAAGAACCCCGAGAAAACCTACGAGCATGGTGTTTGTCCACCATAAAACCAGGAACCAGGAACCAGCTGGGATAGAACCAGGAACCGCAAGCACCGGAGGTGAACGCTCTACCACTGAGCCACCGCACTTGTGTACGTTGACTTGCGCTCGGACGTATAGGTACGGATTTATGAACAAAATGTTCAAAAATTTCAAATTTTTTGCCAACTTAATTGAAATTTTAATTTCTCTAGTTGGCAACACTGTGCGGGGGCCGGTCCAATTGATGTCAACAATTAGATATCCATCCGAGTCAACCTGAGAAGACTTAAGGAGATCTCTCTACAACGAAGAAAATTATAGGGTAAAAAGAAAATTCAAAATTCGAAAAATCTTGAATTTTTTACTTTGGGCTGAAATTTGAGAAGGAAATTCGATATCCGGAAGAAAAAGAAAATAATATGATAAACTATGGTCCAACCATATTTGGCCAAAAAATATCCCAATATCTTAATTAGTGCCCACGCATGAGCGGATTAGAAAAGTTACACACCCGTTTGCCACTTTGGCCGCCTGGGTCCGAAAAGGGTTAATTTCCATAGTTATGTAAATGGTACTTTATTAAATTGACTGTTTATATTTTACTCTTGTTTTATAATCAGTTTGACTCTTGTAATTTTAATATATTAATCTTCTGACAAAGGTCTTAACCTGCTAATATTTATTCTATATTACAAATATTCTGGACTGTTTTAAATAATTGTATAATGGTTTTAACATAGTGTATTTTTGTCAATGAGCTGTTCACAGCATTGAAAATAGTTATAATAATAATAATAATAATAATAATAATAATAATAATAATAATAATAATAATAATTATTATTATTATTATTATTATTATTATTATTATTATTATTATTATTATTATTATTATTATTATTATTATTCGTCATTCCTTTTGAAGATGATTTTTTTTTTTTACCTCTAGCAATATAAGGAGTTGCTGTGCAGGTCTAGCTCTTACAAAAATAGTACATTTTTTTTAAAAAAAAAGCAATTTATACCTGTAAATGAGCAACAAACGTTATGTATTTGTTCTCTGTAAAGAAAATCAGATAATTAATTAAAATATGAAACTATGTTTGTTAATTAAAATTAATTTAACACTTGAAGAAATCTCGCTTTCCGTAGCTGTTCTCAGTGTAGGATTTTTAACCGTGCGTGGTTCACAGTGAAATACGTTTACTCTTGGTCCTGTGAGAATTAAAATGAAATATATCAAAATATAATCGTAATATATCAAAATAATAAATCAAAAAGTTAAAAATACACTTAACGAATTTTTTAAATTAGATAAAATAAGATAAAAATATCAAAAAGTTCAAAGAAAGTGTGCATAAAATAAACAAACCAGCATATTGTAATGTATAACCTGACCAGCAAATGAGTGCGGTCGGTCGGTTTTGGAACTAAAATGCAAGCAGCAGTGTTTCTAACCGGATTACTTGTAATCAATCTATCACAGTTCTTTTTGTCTTTTTCGTAATAAACCACTTCACGCATATGCTCAAGTCAGGGGCAGATCCAGGGGGCGGGGCGATCGAGGCCATTGTCCCCTCTCCAGAATAGGATATTTTTTTATTTTAAAAATAAAACCTAAGAATTTCCACCTTTGTATTATAAATGTAAAATAAAAGCTAAAAAAGGTAGGCCTTACTTTTTTTTGTTTGCTTTACGTGGCAGAAGTCAAATAAAGCAATAAATTGCAAGAAATTACTTACATTGGCGTTCTTCCTCAAAACCATGTTTATCTTCGAAATCGCAGGTGGCCATTTCTCTTCCAGAAATTGCAGACAATAGCTACTTCTCCTTTTCTAAAGTTGTTTTACTTTTTTGTTTTTGCAATACACTCTTACATTGATTTGACTTCGAACGACCGACCCCCAAACATTCATCCTGGATCCGGCCCTGGCTCAAGTTAAGACAAACAGTTTCAAAAGTTACTGCAAAACATCTTAAGTAACAAGCAAAAAACAACTATAACAAAAATACATCCTTCATATTAAATTGCTAACAAACGAGCGAGCAGCGTTTTACAGGCTGTTCCTGTTTTATAATGGCATCGAATAAAACGTAATCAATTTTTATACAATCTACTTAATACACGGTAGAAGCTCACTGAATTGTCAATGGAGGAATGGTTCACTACAGCCACATAACTTACGGCGTTCTTTATTAAGTGGAAAGAGATTAGGCTATAGATAGGGGCCTAACATCTAAACTGCAACTTTTAAAAACCGTTGGATACACTGCAGAGTGAAACTCTCCGCCCCCCTGTTCCACTGTGCTTGCCAAGAAACTGATGTAAACACAACAGCAGCGCCATCCTCCCAAAACCGCACTGCTATCCTGGTCAGGTAATACCATGTGTTTCTGCATACGATGTCACATGCTCCTATTTGTAAACATCACGACATGGTTTTACATTGGAATATTACACACTACGTGGGATTACTACGACACTTGCTACATGTCACATGACGACGGGACAGCAGCAACGCCACCGCCGCTCTGGGACGCCTATATATTGGACAGCAACTAGCGGACCGGTTCTGGTCTCCCTCCTCTTGCTTGCTTTGGAGCACTAGGAGAATCCAATCTCAAAGCCTCTAGTCTGCTTCGGTATTCTTGGCTATTCCTTTCCTCTTGCTTAGCCTGTCTCGTGGCTCTGTCGGGATCCCAACCTCAGTTGCTTAAAATGCTTCGGGGCTCTGTGACTTTTCTCCCCTCACTGCTTGCTTCGGAGCATTGGGGTTTAATACGCCACACTACGTAGCCTGCTTCGGGGCTCTATAGAGATCCTGTCCGCAATTGCACGGTCAAAAACTACCTAATTTCTACCTTACAAATTAGAGAAAGTCTTATATATGATTTTCTGTAAATACGGAGTTGAATTGAATTTCAGTTTAGCGTCCCTTTCAGCAGCACGAGGCTATGTGAGACGTGGAGCTACTGATTAACGTGGAATCTGAACCACATGAGCTCCCGCCGGCAATCGAACCCGGGTCTTCTGTAAATATTGTTGTTATAGAAGAGTTTATTAATAAACCGATAGTGGGAGTCGATTCCGGACTCAATGATGTGATTATGACGTGAAGTGATTTTATTAAAGATCTAGCTACAAAGAAATTTTGCAATATACAGCGTACAATATCAAGAATGAGATCTGTTTCCACAAATATATTGTTCATGCGGCTGCTATAGGAACACATAGACGCTTGGGTGATGAACTGTTTCAAATCATAATAACTGTTTCGTTAAAGTGAAATTATGTACACTTTGCACGTGCTGAAATCTGTCTTTGTATACAATTTGTTCCAAGTTGGTTCTGGCGTTATGGCGTGATGATCAAACACATTGAGTTACGTTTCAGTTTATTTATATGATTTACGCTTGATTTTATTTATATAGTTACGACTCCAAGGAATGTTTTAATATTTCAACTTTAGACATAACATGTGTTAAAAAAAAAAAGAGAGAGAGAAAGCTACAGCTTCTTCAGTCAAAGTTTCAACAACAAATCATATCTTTCAGTCGAACAGAAAATCTCTCTGAGAATGATGTGCGAAGAAAAGTGGATTTCTTTTTTAAACTTTTTTTTTTGTGATAGATTGAATCTGGTTCCAATCACGCTGTCTGTATCGATTGTCTTACGGAGCATCAAACACCCAGTCAATAGAGAAACGCTCCAAGATAGAAACGATATTGAGCCACGCATAACAACTTTTTCTTTCCATCGCGTTGCCTCATACTACTCTTACCAAACGCATATATGTACGTACTACCACCTATAATGCTCTATCGACTCTTGCGACCTGAGCGCTCCGAGCGACACATTAAGCAACTATACATCACTCATGAAGCGGAAGTGATGACACATTGATCAGAAAGGTTTTTAAAAAGCGTACAAAAAATAGAAAAAAAGAAAAGAAAGAAAGGTCGTGGCCTTCAGCGAAAAATTGTTCTGAATACAACACACAATACACCAACCAAACGCATTGTTCCCCTTTTTTTGCAACGACGAGAAAATTGCTGCTAAATTGACTTATAGGAACGTAATGCATTCTCCAGCCTTCCTCCGCTAAAATGTTTTTCAGTTTGAGAGACTGTGTTCATGCAGGCATGAATATCTGAATGTATAGACGGATATATGTGTGCAATAAACCATAATAGACATATGCAAATGGGAGGAATGTCTGTCATTTTCCAGAGGGAACAAAGGATATATTTATTAATAGAGGGCAGCTGAATGCAAGGTCCAACCAAATCCTGCAAGCTATGGATAAAATATTTATATCTTTATAAATGTATAAAAAATTATAATTTAACTTGTGCTCTAGAATTTAAAAAATGTAGTTATTCCAATGGTTTACCGAAAATTTTGTAATTGGAGCTGTAGGGTATGACATTTCTGGTTGCACAAACCATAAATTTATGTAAAACAACTCGTAACTATGTCAAAACTTTCGATCCGCTGTAAACCATATCTTAAATTCCACTTACATGAAACCTCAATTGTTTACATTTTACAATTTTATTTTATGTTTTGAATTCACTTCAAATTTCACACCATTTAATTTTATATCTTGAGTTTGCCCACCAACCACTACAAACTTCACATCATTTTATTTTGTTTTTTGAGTTTGCCGATCAACCACTCCAAATGTTACACCATTTTATTTCATTTTTTTGAGTTTTTCTACCAACAAATCCAAACTCCACACTATGTTATATTATTTTATGAGTTTGTCCGCCAGCCAAACCAAACTTCACACCATTTTATTTTATTTTTAAATTTACCCACTCAACTCCACATCGGTTTATTTTATTTTTTGAGTCTGCCCAGTAACCACTCCAAACTATAATTTTCATCCAAGTACTCAAAGAATGACGATTCCGCAGGTAGCGACATCTATTAACGTCAGATAGCCAAGTGAAAATGCACGTAGCGAGATTTATTATTCTGGTTGTTTACTATTGGTAATTAGCATGACATACTGAAACGTTTTCCATTTATTATAAAGAATTCTCACTGTGCTCCTGGTCTTTCTACAACCAGCATTAAATAACTCTTAAGCAAAGTTGTATAACATTCCAGGATAATGTGACACTAACATGTTTACCCCTTTATAATTAAAGTGGTCATAATAGTACCTTGTATAATTTAGTAGGGTCAGAAAAACTTGTGAGAGTATTGAGTGTATTAGACAGGGTAGATAAATCAATGGGCTTTATCCTTTCCCAGTATTTGCTTTATTTTGTTACCAAATAAAGGGATTTTGAACTTAAAAAATAAGTGAAGTTTGTAATTTTACGTTTCACGTTTATACTCTTTAGTCCAAAAGGAGACGTGTGATTAACGAAAGTAAATAATACTAAAATAATTGATCAAATGAGAATGTGAGAGACACAGTCTATCACAAACGTCTGTGAGTGGAAACCGAACAGGAACCCCTCGCACCAGATTCGAACGTTCCACTACTGATAATCTATTCTTGTGACACTAAATTCTTTCCAAAGAAAGCGTCTCTTTTATAGAGAACAATATTGAAAGCGGAAGTTGTGATTTTTTACCACTTCCGGTTTCAGTAGGGAGTTAAGGTCGGAATTGGTATCTGTTTCCAGAAATCGTACCGAAAAACAAAGTTTCTTCTCATGTCTTACCGTTCTTACTTTATAGATATCAATATTCAAGCCGAAAATTATAAATTTATTTTACTTCCGGTTACAAGAGATAAATTAGAGTCATTGAACCTGTTTTTTGTTGGTACGCTAAAATAACTTCTCGCCATGCATTGTCGCTTTACTCTATGAGAATCAATATTGAAAACGAAAATTGCAAGGAATTTCAATTACTTTTGATTTTATTAGAATGCTGTATCCATATCGAAAACTTGTTTCTTGATACTTTTTACCGTTTTAGCTCTGCAATAAATATTGAAACCGGAAATGCTTGATTTCTATCACTTCTTGCGGGACAAGTTTTATAAGGCTTCCATAAACTGACGAACATAGCCGTTTTATAAGAATTCCATTAAGTCTTTCATACACTGACTGACATAGATATATTATAAGACTTCCATAGACAGACGGACATAGCTGTTTTATAAGGCTTTCATAAACTGGCGAACATAGCCGTTTTAAAAGAATTCCATTAAGTCTTCCAAAGACTGACGGACATAGCTGTTTTATGGCTTCCATAAACTGACGGACTAGCCGTTTTATAATACTTACATCAACTGAACATAGCCGTTTTATAAGAATTCCATATACTGACTGATATAGCCGTTTTATAAGACTTCCATAGACTGGCGGACATAGCCATATTATAAGACTTCCATAGACTGACGGACATAGCCGTTTTATAATTCTTCTATAAACTGACGGACATAGCCATATTATAAGACTTCCATAGACTGACGAACATAGCTGTTGCATAAGGCTTCCATAAACTGACGGACATAGATAATTCTAAGACTTCCATAGACTGACGGACATAGCCGTTTTATAAGGCTTCTATAAACTGACAGACATAGCTGTTTTATAAGTCTTCCATAGACTGACAAACATAGCCATATTATAAGACTTCCATAGACTGACTGACATAGCTGTTTTATAAGGCTTCCATAAACTGACGGACATATCCATACTATAAGACTTCCATAGACTGACGGACATAGCCCTTTTATAAGAATTCCATTAAGTCTTTCATACACTGACGGACATAGATATATTATAAGACTTCCATAGACTGACGGACATAGCTGTTTTATAAGGCTTCCATAAACTGGTGAACATAGCCGTTTTAAAAGAATTACATTAAGTCTTCCATAGACTGACGGACATAGCTGTTTTATAGCTTCCTTAAACTGACGGACATAGCTGTTTTATAAGAATTCCATAGACTAACAGACATAGCCGTTTTATAAGTCTTCCGTAGACTGACGGACATAGCCGTTTTATAAGTCTTACATCAAATGGACATAGCCATTTTATAAGAATTCCATAGACTGACGGATATAGCCTTTTTATAAGACTTCCATAGACTGACGGACATACCCATATTATAAGACTTCCATAGGCTGACGGACATAGCCATATTATAAGGGTTCCATAAACTGTCGGACATAGCCGTTTAATAAGTCTTCCACAGACTGACAGACATAGCCATATTATAAGACTTCCATAGATTGTCGGACATAGCTGTTTTATAAGGCTTCCATAAACTGACGGGCATATCCATATTATAAGACTCCCATAGACTGACGGACATAGACGTTTTATAAGAATTCCATATACTTACGGATATAGCCGTTTTATAAGACTTCCATAAACTGACAAACATAACCATATTATAAGACTTCCATAGACTGACAGACTTAGCCGTTTTATAAGGCTTCCATAAACTGATGGACATAGCCGTTTTTAAGAATTCCATACACTGACGGGCATAACTATTTTATAAAGCTTCCATGGACTGACGGACATTGCCCTTTTATAAGTCTTCCATAGGCTAACAGACATATTCGTTTTAAAAGACTTCAATAAAGTGACGGACAGAGCCTTTTTTATGACTTCCATAGACTGACAGACATAGCCGTTTTATAAGGCTTCCATAAACTGAAGGACATAGCCGTTTTATAAGAATTCCATAGACTGACGGACATAGCCGTTTTTATAAGGCTTCCATAGACTGACAGACATAGCTGTTTTGTAAGACTCCCATTACTTCTGCATAGCATAGTTATGAAGTCTCAAATTAGTAATGTTACCCACGAGACGATAACTAAGTCTTTTTTGTCTTGTCTTGTAAATTTTTAGTAAGTCTCGTCTTTACTCGTCTTTGTTATTGAAGAAAGAAGTCTCGTCTCGAATTTTCCTCTTCCCATTTTATAAATTTATAACTAACTGATTCATACTAGCTTTGCTATATTGAATTACTTACACTAAAAATACAAATCGCTGAGCAAAGCAAAGTATATTTACAAAATAATAACTGTGTGAGAGTTTCGCCAACTAACTGAACATACTGGCTTCAGCAGACACTGTAAAAACAAGAGATAGAGTTGCATCTAAATACAACAGAATCCCGGAAAATGGTTCTGATCAAAAGAGATTCAACCAATCATAAAAAGACGATTCAGCCATTTTTGATTGGTTTGAATCTGTTTTGATCAGAACCATTTTCCGGGATTCTATTGTATTTAGATGCAACACTATCTCTTGTTTTTATAGTGTCTGCTGAATTCAGTATGTTCAGTAAGTTGGCGAAACTGTCACACAGTTAGTATTTTATAAATATACGTTGTTTTGCTCAGTGATTTGTATTTTTAGTGTAAGTTATAAATTTATGTACAGAATTTATGCCCTGATTCTTTTCTTCATTTCATCTAGAAGTTATTATAATCCTGTCGCTTACGAGAAGTCCACGAAGGGTGGCATATAACAACTTTTAACCATACTTATTAGTGGAGTACTGTGTATAATGACTTGTGTACCTTTAAACATTGATAAATGTTCTTCCTTGTGTTGGTACAATCACTTTATCAATTTATAGTTTTTAAACTATGAAGTATGTAACACTAGACCAGTGTTTGAGACCTAAGACTTGGGTGAACTAGTGTTCCCCAATGGGACTTAAGAACTTTATTGTCTCTGTCTCGATTCTCGCTTCGGAAACGCAACGAGAATTGCCATGTTTCTTGTCTCGTCTCGGATTTGAAAATGTACTTCTCTTATCGATCGAGTATCAAGACGAGACGAGACGATAATTTTCTAGTCTCTTGTACAACACTAAAAAAAATTATAAATCTATTTTTAATTTAGAATTCAAAGAACAGGTTACCGGAATCTACATTTATCTCAGGTGACAGAAATTCTAGTTGCGGACAAGAATCTTTCCGAACCTAACATGAGTTAAACAATTCAACAAGTGAGATCAGCGGAAATAAGACATCACGTTCTTCCAGAATCATCAACGTTCCAAGTTCTCTTCTTACGTTAGTGCCATTTTGAAAGATTCTTCTTTTTCCTATTCTTTCACAAAAGTTTCCGCTTGAGTCACTTTTCGCCTCGCAGGAATCATCGTGAACTGTTATTTATCCGTGAATCCTCCGGGAACCACCAACTGACAAGAGAGATTCGATCTCCCGAGGGACACATCCAATGTTCAAAGTTCGTAGGACATGTCTTTGGCGAGAGAGAAAAACAAAGAGTTCTCTCATCTCATCCCAGTGGAGTCACTTTTGGTTTCTAAAGCCGAGAAATCCATTCTCACACGCCACCGGGTAAAAACAAAGGTAAAAAAAATACAAGCTTGGGCGAGGACAGACTATTTATTCACATATATAGAAATTATGCTTTCTCTAAGTTTACTGCAATGCTGAACGCAAACAAATGATTTGCATATCTTTCAACACGCTTCGCAAATAATATTAAAGCCAACAAACTGTGTTATGAGAAACAATGGACCTAACTTGGTTTGAAATATGCAAATGCGTTTCGCAAATGACAATGACCCAAGAAAGGCTTTTCATGTAGATGGAGAAGGGTTTCAAGGGTCAGCATTAAACGAATACAGACGGAGTATATCCACAACAGATGTTTATGTATGTTAATACACGCTATGTAAGTGCATGTAAGCGTTATCGACTACACATCTACGCAACACATTGATTACCTCAGAATGTGTCTTCCGTCGACATCTTCCATAAGGTCTCTATAATGTTCCAGAGTAGACATATGCGGTAATTTAGTGATAGAGCATTCAACTCTGGTGCCTCCGAATCCCAGCTCGCGCCTAATGAACTTTATGGTGGACAAACACCGTATGCGTGGTTCTCTTTGGGGTTCACTCGTTTCCCCCCACTTTCTTCATTCCACTATTTCCACGGTGGCTCAGTGGTAGAGTCTTACCTCTGATGCGTGGGGTACCTGGTTCGATCCTCGGCAAAGTAAGTTTGAGGGTTTTATCGGGTACTCTCGTTTCTTCCCACTTTCCCATTCCACCAATTGTTCCATCATCATTCGTTTGCTTTAATAATTGTCTCTCTTAGCCTAAAGGGCATAATTCGCGGGACGTTAAACTCAAAGATTTAATTTAATTTCATTTTTGTTATAATTTTGTAAATTATACGTCTTTCTTTCCTTATATATACAACTCTCGGTGTCATATTTTATTAGAGCAATGCCTAGTTACAAGTATCTCGAAATTCGCAATCTTTCATCAAGGAACGACAGGTTCCAAAGCTTCCCTGCTCGACAGTGTTCCATGACATGTCGTCCATGGAAGTTGAATGAAATAAGGTTGGTCGGCGCTTTGTCTGTCACGTCACAGTTCTCCAGCAGATGTTGTCTACGCTTAGTGTATTCACACACAAACGCGTGGCAGGCGATTTCTCATGAACACATCCAATGACTGCTTGATTAGATGTCACGACTTCAACATTTCAGATAATTTCTCAGGAATACTGAAGTCACAACATATAGATACTCTGATTGTAATAAGTGAAGCATTCACACCATACAGATTTATCAGTAGTTGAGCTATTAAGTCTCGAGGCGAAGAAAACATTCGGAAGGGGATGCTCTAGAGTTGCCCGTGCGACGAGACAAGACAAAAAAATTGTGACGAGACAGCCCTCTTCCAACAAAAACAGAGTCACTTTCTGAGACAAGACATTCTCATTCCTTATCTCGTAGGGGACCCTAGGGGGTTCAATTATTGTAAATCGAGATAAGAGAATTGTTATATGTAGCATATACGCTTGGTAGATATGATAAAATAACATTCTTCTGTCAAGAATTGAGTTGATTTGATTTCAGTTTAGCGTCCCTTTCAGCAACAAGGCAATATGAGACGTGGACGTATTGATTAAAATGGAATCCGAACCACATGAGCTCCCACCGGGAGTCAAACCCGGGTCTCTCACTACAAAAGTGCGTACGCTAACCACTTGGACACGAAGAAGCTCCTTTTCTGTCAAAACTTCTGATAACTAAAATGCTGTAACTACAATAAGTTTTGAACATAGTATTTCGGAACGAGAAATAAGGGGGTCTTTATAACTTTAGTATTGATAAATTTACAAAAAGATTTACCAGTCACCGAAAACCAATTATTGAAGCTGGGAGCAGGAAAGAGTCATACAAAAACAATCTATCTTTCCTTTTATTAATAAAAAAATCTGAAAGTAAACAGCTGTTTGAGGACATCAATGCTATTTAAATAACCTACAGTAGAAATTAAGAAAATAACATCTTTTTCTTTTTCTAACTTTTTTTTAAAGTTAGCTGGAGTCGACATTTCGGATCACTGCCTTCCAATTGTATATATAAAACGATAATCATGCCTGTTGTTCTGTATGGTTGCGAAACATGGTCGCTTACTCTGAGGGAGAAACATAGACTGAAAGTACTTGAGAACAGGATCCTGAGAAGAATATTCGGACCCAAGGGGAACGAGAATTGGCAATGGCGGAAACTTCATAACGAGGAACTACATAATTTATACGGTTTACCCAACATTGTTAGGGTCGTCAAGTCTAGGAGGCTTAGGTGGGCATTTCGTGTAGCTAGAATGGAAGAAAGTAGAAACGCTTTCAAAGTCTTGACTGGAAGACCAATCGGAAAACGACCATTAGGAAGACCTAGGCGCAGATGGGAGGACAATATTAAGATGGATCTCGCAAAGATAGGAATACAAAGTGGAAACTGGATGCAATTAGCTAAGGATAAAAGTCGGTGAAGAGTTTTTGTGAACGCGGCATTAAACCTCCGGGTTCCATAGGCCATAGAGTTAGTTAGTTAGAGTTGGTTAGTCCTCCAATTGTTCTATCTGGCATATTTTCTGTTTTCAATACAGAATATTCTAGTAAAGGTCGAGTAAACTACTGCACGCCTTTTTTACCTAAACTTTTCTTGCTTTGATAGGGATATTATCCGGTACTGGGACTTCACTACTTTTAATTTTTTTCATGCCATTTTCTATCTCTACCGCAGTCACAGCCCGAAAGAGTTCCTGATTCATAGATTGATTTTCGCATTTTTTTTTGGGGGGGGGGGTTTCTTCATAGAGGAGTTTCTGAAAATACTCATTTCATCACTCCTTTACCTTCTCCAAATTTGTCAGAACCTCGTTATTTTCATCCTTGATGCAGCGCACATATGAAACACCTTTCTATTGGCTCTCTTTTACTTTCGAAAGCTTGCATATCATCTTCTCTACACGTTTAGTTTCCAGGTTACGTATTACTTATCATTAATCTGACCTTTTGCTAAATATTATATTCCCAATATGAAAATCAAACTGAGGGGATGAGTAATGCCCATTTTTAGAAAACTTAGCCAATAAAATTGTTTTGTAGATGAAATTACGCGAAAATAATATAAACATTGGAAATTTCAACCCTCTCAACGTCCAAATTTAGAAGCTAAAGAGGGATGACTCCAAGTTCCGGCGCATGTGGCTAGATGTGTTTTGCAGTTCTAGAATTGTAATCACCTTATGTAATGAATATGGTACAAATTTAATTTAAGTCACCCATGTCTTTCTTTGTGTTACAATTTTCACAAGCAATACTATATAAAGTTAAGCAAATATATTTTTCTTTCAAAGTCGACCCCACACACTAAGTTGGCTCAGTTATTAAGGATGCAACAACTTATGTTTATCTCCTGTCTTCGGTTAAGCTTTTCACAGATTGTAAAATTGACTGTAAGTTGAGATATCCTTTGAGATGAGAGAAAAAACTATTTTTGTACGAATTAACTAGAATGATATGCAGTAACATCATTCGACTTTTCTCGTTGGCAAAATGTCAAAATAATAATAATAATAATAGTACGAGAAAATTTACATTTTCCAAACTGCTCTTAACTCACGTTTTCTGAACAAACAAAAGTTTATGACAACCGTATAACTATGACATTGTTTTAAATGTGTCATAATCATGAAATCCGAAAACATATTACTCATTCAAAGCACGTGATTATTATTATTATTATTTCGTGGCCCTTCTCTTTCCTTTGTATTTCAGTAAAGACAAATTGAAACTGAAAGAGAACACAGATAAAGTTGTCCGAAACTTCCCATTTTGTTTGTTTTGCTTGCTTTCTCCAGAAGAGCTGGAAACTTTCTTTTTAGTTTGGAAAATCCATTCAATCAAGTTTTAATATTCAGTCACGTGTTCATTCTGCATTCTTCAGAAAATCTCTGAACGTAGTTTCCATTTAACAAGGCCTTACAAAGGGAAAATGTTTGGAATAAGGAGCAATTTCCCTTTGAAAAGAAAAACAGTTGTTAGAGAAACTTGAAAGTAACTTAAAATGTCATTTCGCCCACGCAAACTTGAGAATTTTGTGGATTCTGAAACCTATATTTCAGCTGGGCATCGTCTTGTCATTTCACACATTTTCATCAATTGAAAATTTTATAATACTCAAGAATGTGGTATATCATTCCTGAATGTATCCTTTAATGGTGCCGGATATCTGTGCCGTTTTAGTCTTTTAGCCCATTGATTTATATGGGAAAAATATTTTTCTCTTTTGGTTTAAATGAACTGGAATTTTATTGGTTTCATTTTACCGATTTCTTCTTCAAATGTATTCAAATGTGCATTATTCCGTAAAAAAATAAATTTTATATATAAATTAATAACCAAATGTAGTTTAAGTAACATTAAGTTTATATATATAATGAAAATTGCTTTTGAAAAACTTGCCTTGGAAAAAAAAAGTCAGTAAAATCAAACTATTAAACTACCTGTTCGTTTCGAAGAAAACAGAAATTAACTTTAGTAACTCTTCTCGGGCTATCCGCCAGTTGAAAGTATTGACATCCGACGTTTCGAATAAGACATCGCATCGCATTCATCTTCAGGGGTTGTAATGAAGAGACCGATGATGTTAGCATAAATATAGAGAGAGATTATTTAGGGGCTTCTGATTGGCTGAGGGAAATGCTGGCTTTTGATTGGCTGTTGTCGCTACGAGAAATGGCTAAGTTGAATGTTTTTGTTCCTGAGCCCGAGAAGAGTTACTAAAATCACGTCGCCAAGAAAAATTCAATTGTTTCTTCAGAAAAAAAAAATCCCGTATAAAAAATGAAGTGAAATCTTTGAGTTTTACCTTCCACGCTTATGCTGGCTAGGTTAAAGGAGACGGTGATGATGAGAAATGAATGGAATGAAGAAAGTGGGAGGAAATGATAGAACCCCGAGGAAATCCACACACACGGTGTTTGTCCACCAAGAGCTGGGATCGAACCAGGACCCCACGCGCCAGAGGTGAATGTCTACCATTAAGCCAACGCGGCCCCTTTCTCATATAAATTATTGGCCAAAAACTAAAGAGGGCGTAAGTACCCGACACCATTAAAGACCTTGTGTCCGACCCAGAAGGCATAACTCGAGGTATGGAAGAACGTTTAACAGATCCAAAAATTGTCCGTAAAATCAGCACAATTAAAGTACACATTTGGCATTTCTAACCGTACTCAGAAACAATTATAAAACTTTTTTTTTGAGAAAAATTCGTAACCAACTTCATATACATAACCCACTTGTTTAAAATGTTACAAACAACAGGGACACTATAATGTATTATGAAAGAGTTTCGAAACTTTGCAGTACAACTCCTGTGTTGTTATGCAACCGTAATTACGCCAAAGAATATATGGTTGCTTATAAGGATGTTACTTCGCCGTAATTAATTCAGTATCCGTTGAAGTACTTCATGGTCTAGCTCCGCAAGTGGAGCCACAGACTCTTTCACATACAAAAAATAATCAAAATCAGTCGGACCCGAAAAGGCTCGATAAATATGGCTGTATATTTAAAAATTTACAGCCCGAGTCCGGCCCGTGGGCTCGGCCCTAGCCCGCTCCTAATTTGTGCACCCAGGTTGGTCTATACTTTTCGTCTTATCTTGGTGTCAGGAATCACCTTCCAAACGTTGTCGGTGTTGTTTTGAAACACCCTATATATATATATTAGGCAGTGATGTATAATAGTGAAACGTGGGAATCACAAGGGTGCATAAGTGTGCAAGGGCGGAGATAAAAATGCTGATATGAACATATTATGTGACGAAGAAGGATTAGAATAAGGAACGATTATATACGAAGCATTGTTAAGGTAAAAAAGATCCAAGGATGGAGGCTGAAGTGACTGGGACATATGGAACGAAGAAACGACGATTATGTGGAAAAGTGAATTGAAAAACTATAGTATTCACGCCGAATCGTGAAGCTTTATCTAAATCTACCGATTTCACCACCCAATAGAACGCGAGGGTGTGTTCCGTTCGTCAACCCCCACCCATCAGATTTTGTCAGTGTCTTCTCTCGCGCTACACGGAAAACATCTCCCGAGAGTACAGTGTTGTCGGATTGGCGCCAAGTTCCGTTTTGTTAATTGTTTTTTTTATTGCGTTATATTTTCGTTCTTACTATTCGTGTTATTGTTATCATTTTAGAATAATTGTTATACTGGTTAGTGTTATGGAGTGTTATTATTGGTAATTTTTAAATGCTTTTTTAAATCTCATTTACTATGTCTTCAAAGTTTGGCAACATTGTTGGTGCATTTCAGCTGTTTGGCGTTTTCTCAAGTGTACGCTCGGGAAGCGGTTCCACGAATTGTACCAAAGTTTTCCGATGCATCGGAGCTTAAGCAAAATATTTCTATGATTGGTTTAGAGCCGAAGCTTCACGACTCGGTGCGAGTAGGTACTATAGAAGTACAAGGAAGAAATAAAGGGGAAGAAGATGAGATGAAAATTGTACAAAATGATTTGAAGCAGAGGGGATGGAAAATAAAGGACGGCAAGAATAGAAGAAAATATAGTGGATAATGACATAAACACCGACTGCATATAAACACGGAAAAAGGCAAAGACAAAGAAGAAGAATACGAAGGGAAAAGCTTAAGGGAAAAGTAAATGATTTGTAGGTCGTGATTATTGATATTCTAAAAGTTGTTGATTGGGTGAACTGATAATTTTAAATGGGATAACAATTGAATTATAGGACCGAAAACTCATAAGAAACTTTAAATACGTATAAACCAACAAGCAAGTGTTAGAATAGAAGGAAATGACAGATCAGAGTGCAAAGGGCAGCGCTCTAACATTAGTTTACTTCATGCTAAACAATGTTCCCTTCTTTATTTCATTCTAAAAACAGTTGAACTGGATTTCTGATACAAGAGCTGGTGTGTTTTCGTCGTGCCTCTTAATACTGAAGAGTGGAGACTTTCCCTGGTATCTCAAGAAAACACTTTTTTTTTTTCGTAGCACTGATAATTGCATAAAGTGAACTAAAGGTCACTCATCGCCATTTTGTTCACACTTACTATCTTTTTGACAATCGACAGGCAGAGCATTTGATGATAATAGTGGATAGAAAATTATTATTTGTACTACAGTTATGAATTTTTAAGGAAACATAATATATTAGGACTAAAATTGATTGAAATTACATTGCAAGTGAAAGTGATACGCGGATCTTGTTTTGAGAACCATTGTATAAACGTAAGAGTATTGAATACTTCTTAACTTTAGTTGTAACGTTTCTTTTTCTTTTTTTAAATTTCATGTTACAAAATGTAAATGTGTTGAATGCCTTTTGTTACTTAAACCGAAATGGTATGTTTTCTTCTTATTCTTCTTTGTAAAAATTGCCCACTTACATTGTTTCTGGCTGAAATCCAGTGCAATGTCAGCAAAAAAGGATTACCATTGGTAAAATAAAAACAGTCACTTCGATGTGAATAATTGACTCAAAAAAGTAGCTGTACAGTTTGGTGAAGATCATTTGTTAACTTCTCAGTTTTAGTAATTGTTTTATTTTATCTGTCTTTCCTTGTTTGTAATTCTTTCTCTTACATCATTTTCCGAAACTCACTTGGAAGGGACATGAACGTGTCATCCGTATATCCAAATCAAACCTAGACCATTCGATAAACATAACGAAGACATGTTCTTGCACAAAAAAAAAAAAAAAAAAAAAAAAAAAAGAGGTGCCATGTACAACGGAGTAAGCCCCTGGGGTCCATTAACCCTGTTAATATAAATAAAATCGTAGACTTACAGTAAAATAGCTATTGTTCCTCCCATCAACTTTAGACCCTTGTGAAGTGGCCCCAGTTAAAAGCACACAATCCAAATGTATGTCCAAAAATACTATTGAGGATAAGAAATAACTGTACCAAGTTTTCTATTGATAGACGGAATAGATATGAGGGAAAAGCATTTATACTAATACACGCTTTCCTCTTATAACTATTCTGTATATCAATACAAAACTTGGTACACACATTTCTTATCCCCTATAGTATTTTTGAGATACATTCGAATTGTGCTTTTACCCGAGGTCACTCCAGAGGGGTCCAAAGTTGATGGAAGGTATTTCTGGAGGGAATTTCCCGACATTCTCCCAATTTTCACTGTTCAAGTACGTAATCTGCCGTGTATTGACAAAACGTTGTAACTTTGGCGGAGAAGTTTTGCGAAAATGAGCCGTAAAATTTTCATCCGAAAATGTGATCTGTATCGTGTAGAACCAGTGTATCTTGGCTTTGGAAACACGTGGTTAAATGTAATGTTACGTAAATGCATGTTGTGTGATTAAATTTGGTAAAAATTGATTGGTTGACCATTATTGCCTACTTACACTGGTTCTACACGATACAGATTACATTTTCGGATGAAACCTTTACGGCTCATTTTCGCAAAACTTCTCCGCCAAAGTTACAGTGTTTTGTCACGACACGGCAGTAATGGATCCCAATACATAGCACCTCTGGAAAATTTGTTTCAAGCTGAAGAGAATGAACTATTAACCATGACTTTCTAATGAACAGTGTTAATGCAATAGCTATTCCACTGCTAGTCTACGATTTTCTTTATACTAACAGGGTTAATAGGTCCCAGGGATTTACTCCGTTGTCCATGGCACTTTTTTTTTTTTGTGTGTGTGTGTGTTCATGAACATATCATTGCTATGTTTATCGAGTGGACTAGGTTTGATTCGGATGTCTAGATGACAGGTTCATATTTTCCTTGTCAGTTCTTTTCATTTCGTTCTAAACACAATTTTTATAAATATTGGTGACAGAATTATCGATGTCTAGATTCCTAAGAAATAGTTGGTTATTAGTATGACTATGATACCTCTCACATACGCCTCTAAATCACGTTATTCAGAGGTAATTCATAGCATAACTGTAACATGTATGTCATCATGGAAACCCAGACAGATACGGTACAAAATTTAATGTTCTGTTTAATGATAAATGTCTATTTTCGCTTATTTCAACGAATCTTGTTGGTGTTGCTGCCCAAGAAAGGCTATGACCGGTGTAGAAGCATATTTGTGCCTCTAGAAAATAATTCCAGGAGCCTACAGGGCATATTCAGAACCAGTGACAACTGCAGATTTTATTTTTGTGAGGGGGCAAGTAATTTTTTGGGGGTGAGCTATTCTTTTGTATACCGAAAATTATAGGTTTATATAATTTGGCCTACCTTACAACACAACATGTCTGAGGGGCATTCGGGAAGGGAGGAATGCCGCTGGGGAGTTGCCTGTTTCTCTTACCCTTCCCTTCTAGCGTTGTCACCGTATAGTACACATGCTAAAAAAGGATAATGTGTTTCGGACCCATTATACGGACTTCCAATCCATCATTGCAGCTATTTAATAATTCGTTTAACTAAGTTTTCGATGTAGATTGTATACTAAAGCAACATTAACAAACGACGAAAGGAAATTTTGGAAGGAATACAGTAGTGTTCTACTGTTAAAAGTACCATTTCAGCATTGGCCAGAAGGAATTCAGAAAAAAAATGTAAAACTAGAATAAAAATGGCCGGCCTTACGATTTGAATCGCCAGCCAAGATCCGGGTAAAGGGGGATATCAGAGCTGGTTTATAGTCTACAATAGTAAAATTGAATTATATTTTGCACCCAGGATAGTTCTTCTTGTTTATGGAATTATAGCATCCCTTTTCAGTACAAAGGCTACATGAGACTTGAAACTTGAAAGGGACATGAGACATGAAAGTGAAATGGGAACTACCATAAAGCGTTCAAATTTCAAAGCTCTTTCACCGGGAATCAAACCCGAGACCCTGCACACTAAAGGCGCGTAGGTAGCCATTACAGCAGCAGGGAAGGCTGAAGCCAAAATAATGTGTTGTATTCTCTCTTTATAACAAGCTAAAGATGAGGTGGGATCAGCATCCTATGTGGGCGACTATGTCCGTAATTCAAATTCAAATATTTTAAAGCGAGAATTTGAAACAGAAAATACGAGAAATGATCAAAAATATTACAAAGCATAAAAATTTTTTATGTTATTCACTGTAACTTAACGAAAATTTATTTGTAACGAAAAAAATATTTGTCTGAAGACTTCAGATTCTGATCATGTATTACCCGAGAAACGGACATTAAAAATTATGATTCGTCTGAAAAATTGGTCAAGAGTAGAACTGATGTCAATGGTTCGGTTTCTGTGGGCCAAAATCATGACATTCATAGACAGATTGAAGAGGTGCATGGAAGGGGGAGCAACATGTAATGAAGTGATGTCGTGCCTTTAACAGTTTAAGTGCCACTTACAGTATATCGCAACTAAAACATCCACTATGGCTGAAATGTATTTTCTTAATTTCTTGTCTCTGTATGTCCTTCTAAGTAGTAATTTAATCATTTTAGGTAATTTTGTAATATCGGTACTATGTAATATTGATACTATCTTATGATATACGTTGGTCTCACGCGTCCTCAGATAGACCGACGCCCGAAATAGGCTTAGAGGCCGCGTGAGACCAACATGTTACCACGCAAATTTTAGCCGATTGTGTTCGGATTTTCCTAGGAAAATGGGAACGTATAAGTTAGTAACGAGTTTAGTATAGCGGCAACTTCTGCACGCTTTGTTGTACTTTTATTCCACGTGAGTGTTGTCTCGCCTGTTTTGAGTTATTTGAATCGTACATTTAGACCTTTGGGTAATGTGGAAAGCACGATTTATTTTGGGGCTAGAGCTATGTGAGACCACGTTGGATTTACAATTCCATAATAGGGTAAGGCTGTTTCTCGTTCTACCAAACCGACTACTATACACTGCAATAGATTTTGATGTAAAAAGTGAGATCAGTGAGCCACCACGGGCCGTAAGCTAACAAGAGGTTGAGTGAGACCAAGACCGTAATGAAATATTTGGTCTCACGCGGCACTTAACCTGTCAAAGAAAGACGGACCAACATTATTAATGATAACCCTGGATACAACGGTAGACTCAGTACTTCAACCACTGACGTTACGCTTGGAACGCGGTCTACTATAGCATCCTTTCTACAGACCAATGACTTTCACTTTTGCGATGTTTCAAAGAAGAAATGGCTGGCCACCATTATCTGGCATGTAATTATGTCAAAACCGCTGCCTCACCATGGCTACTAGAATTTGACGCGGATTGCTATGCAAGTTGTATAGAAATCTTGATCTGCCGTTGTGATACGCGGTTGAACAAATATATATATATATATATATATATATATATATATATATATATATATATATATATATATATATATATATATATATATCATATGATTGCATCGAGGGCTATTGTTCAGTGCTCTCTATCATCAGGAATATTGATCTTCCAGCTATCCCACACATAACCCATAACAGGCTTTGTAACCCCTTTTTTCTATCATTCCTCGTAATTCATGTATTATTTAAAAATGACAATGACTATCTACAATATTATAGGACGAACACTGTTTGCAAAGGCAGAAAGCTAATCCTTTAAATTATATATGCATAAAACACAACAATGCTGATAAACTAAAGCCTAAATAGATTACTATAATATGAATATGCCCTTTGTGTAAAACATTTGTGTTCACAACATTCCGAAACCTAAAAGCTACACAGTTCGCTAAATTTCAAAGCCGTTCGCATATATTATATTCAAATAGAAATTCATACGTTGTTGATTTTGAAACACATACGATATCTTAGAATCATGTTATTCCGTGTTTTGATCACATACATACATTGATATTCAGTATTTGCTATTGAACTGTTTTTTTTCACAAAAGAATTATTTATTTTTTAAAAAACACACGAGTTAATGAGGCAGATAATAATTTTCCTTTATCTGATCTTAATTCAGTTTTAGTAATTAGCGATCTTCTCTCAGGATAAACGATGAAATCTAGTAATTCTCATTCCCGCAGAAAATTAAATAAACCAACTCTATTTGTGTCAAACAACTCTGTCGTCATCCGACACGGAAACAATAGTAAACAAAATGCATATATGCAGTAAAAAGTGGTTTAGTAAAAAAAGTTTTTGTCGAAAAAGAGATTAAATCCATCAGATTGATCTCCATATAGAAAACAACAACAACAACAACAACAAAATCAATCAACACAATCCTATTTCTATCTCCCAAACTGTAATCGTTTCCTCACTCCAATAAGTCCCACCCACCGCAACACAAACACAAACACACATACATACACACACTTACATACTCTTGTGGTGATAGCTCGGTTGTCTGCTGGGATCAAACACTCAGAGAAGTTAAATAAATTTCCGAATTGATTGATTGATTTTTTGTTGTGCAAAGCACGTGAAAATGGCTATTCCTCCCTCCGCCCACACCCCCTCGAACTAAAGTGACAAAGTGCTTTGCTTTTTTCAATTTGCAAGGGAGCTATCATCACCATCACTACTATCATTTTTTTTTTCGCGACCACCATTACTAGACAAAATCTACCAAATCACATATACATGCATTCATACATACAAAATACATAGTCACTAAGAGCCATCACCAACATCACAACCATATCCGAATTGAATTGCTGGAATAAATTGCTTTGAACACACGTCGTGCCTCTCTCATCGTATTCTGAAACCATGTTTGAATTACAAATATCTCCAGGTTTATATTTTTTCTTTTCTTTTTTTAATATATCTGGTAAAATAAGTTTTCCGCTGGCACCACTTTGTCGATCGTTATATCACGTTTCCAACCGCACAAGGCGACCGAGTGGGGAACGATGGCTTAACGGTACAATACATACCTTTGATGCGTGGAGTCCCTGGTTCCAGTGATGGGCACCCTCACTCAATTTTGGCCTCAAGAGGGCCGTCCTCACCCTCACTCACCCTCATTTCGGTAGATGAGGATGAGGATGTCTGAGGGTGAGTGTGAAAGAGTCGATTGAGGTGAGGGTGGCTGAGGGTGAGGGTGAGAGAGTCGATTGAGGGTGAGGGTGGCTGAGGGTGAGGGTGAAGGTGTGGACTGAAGGTGAGGGTGGCTGAGGGTGAGTATAAGGGAATCAACTGAGGGTGAGGGTGAGGGTGAGGGTGGATGAGGGATTCAACTGAGGGTGAGGTTGGCTGAGGGTGAGGAAGTCGATTCAGGCTGAGGGTAGCTGAGAGTGAGGATGAGGGAAGTGTTTGAGGATGAGGGTGAGTGAGGGTTAGCAAAAATGCCCATCTCTGCCTGGTTCGACCCTCGGCAAAGTAAATTTGTAGTGGACAACATCGTGCCTGTGAATTTTCTCGGAGTACTTCAGTTTTCTCCCACTTTTTCATTTCACCAATTTTTCCATCATCACTCAGTGGCTTTAATAAAATTGTCTCCCTTAGCCTAGAGATTATAACAGTGGAACGTAAAACTCAAAGATTTAATTTAATTTTCTTACAAGACGACCGAGAAACCTTTGTCATCTAATAATAAATAACTAACCAACTAACTCCACGGCCTATGGAACCTGGAGGATTCAATGCCGCGTTCACAAAAGCTCTCCACCAATCTCTATCCTTAGCCAATTGGATCTAGTTTCTACTTTGGATTCCTGTCTCTGAGAGATTCATCTTAATATTGTCCTCCCATCTGCGCCTAAGTCTTCCTAATGGTCGTTTTCCGGTTGTTCTTCCCGTTAAGGCTTTGAAAACAAGACCTGTCCAACTGGGCCTCCTACATTTGATGACCCTAACAATGTTTGATACATTTTATAAATTACATAATTCCTCGTTATGTCGTTACATTTCCCATTTCCGTTCATCTTAGGTCCGAATATTTGTCTCAGGACAATGTTTTCAAATATTTTCAGTCTTCCCTCAGAGTTAAAGGCGACCATGTTTCGCAACCATACAGAACAACAGGTATGATTAACGTTTTATATACAGGGTGCGGCACGTAAAACCGGCCCGTAAAGTGAACACATAAAATGAAATGTAATGTATTGAATATGATTAACTACAACACATAAATGAAATGTAATGTATTGAATATGACTACTCACCTTCACAGCAGCCTTCACAGCAGGTGCTGAAAGTGTCCTTCGCCCACTTCAACACACATGTGAGCACGATTGAGGAGATTCATATATACCCTTGTCAGTTCTTGTGTTGTAATGCTATTAGTGACATCCTGGATCCTGGTCTTGAGTTCTTCAATTGTGTGTGGATTTGTTTCGTATACTCTTCCCTTTAACAGTCCCCATATGTAAAAGTCACACATGGACAAGTCTGGTGACCGAGGAGGCCACAAGCCTTTGCTGATTGTCCTCTCTGGTGTAAACATCTCATGCACAAGGGACAATGATGCAGCTGATGTGTGGCATGTTGCACCGTCCTGCTGAAAGTAACATAACTGACGCTCCTCTTTGGTCAAGTGTGTATAAAACTCCTCCAGGATTCCCATATACACGTCACTGTTCACTGTCGTCTCAAAGAATATGGGCCCAATAACGCGTGTGGCGGAAATGGTGCACCAAACACCAATCTTCTCATCATGCAAGGGTACCTGGATGATTGCGTGTGGATTTTCTGTCGACCAATACCGGTTGTTTTGGGAATTTACGTACCCAGACAGGTGGAACCACGCCTCGTCACTCATGATGAGCATTAGTGAAACCACTGGCAACATTGCTCAACAGCCATGAACAGAAATGCACCCTCTTCTGCAGGTCAGGCTCCTTCAGTTTTTGCACAACACTTATCCGGTACGGTTTTAACTTCAGTCCCCTTAAAACACGTCTGCAACTTCTCTCACTCGCATGAACCTGTTGACTCAATCTCCTGGTTGACTTTCGAGGACTTCTTGTCATTATCTCCTCCACCTGCATCTTTAATTCAGGTGTGCAGACAGATGGTCGTCTGTTCCTGGGAGCATTTTGAACCGATCCTGTACGCCGCCATTTTTCAATCAATTCCTGAATGGTGCTTTTTGCTGGCACAGAACGTCCTGGAAATTTCTCCCGAAACAAATTCTTTGTTTTCACAAAAGATCCAGTGAGAATGAACCCTTCAACAATGGCTACACGCTCGGGTATCGAATACGGCATTATCACACACTGACACTCACCCGGCTTAACACAACGAGGCCTTTTTCTCAACTGGTTTCCACAAGTTTCACTGGCTGCGGCTGCACATGACTGCTGCAGGTCACGTAAGTCGACCCGACCTCGACACGCCATCTCTTGGTAGGAAGGTAGATTATTTAAGTGTTGCCAAAAACACAATATACCAGAATATTACGACGGGCCGGTTTTACGTGCCGCACCCTGTATTTTAAGCTTTAAATTCCTACTACAGAATTCCCTACTACAAAAGATTTTGAACTGAATAATAACTCGAATTACCTGCTTAAAGTTGACATTTTAATTCCTTCGTGAATATGGTTTTCCTCTGTTAATATTGACCTTAGATATTTGAAATTTTCCACTTTATCAAAAGTATTATTTGATATTTTAACGCATTTCTTTCTATTGTTCTCTTGTCATCCCCTATTAAGTTTATATCATCAGCATACGCCATAACCTGGTGAATATCGTTCAGCTCTGGGCCCTGATTGCTATTTTTTTATTTTTCTTATAGCGTACTCCAGGACTAAGTTGAATAATAATGGCGACAACACATCTCCTTGTTTCAGGCCGTGTAAAAATGAAATGAAATCTTTAAGTGTTACGTTAGTTTTAGGTTATGCCGGTTAGGCTAAAGGAGACGGTGATGATGAGAAATGAGTGAAATGGTGGAATGAAGAAAGTGGGAGGAAACGGGAGAACCCCGAGAAAACCCACGAGCACAGTGTTTGTCCACCACAAAGTCCGCACGGCGCAAGCTGGAATCGAACCAGGGACCCCAAGCACCGGAGGTGAACGTTCTACCACTGAGCCACCGCGCCCCCTTCAGGCCGTGTAATCTAAATACAAAGTAAAAAGGTAAGAGAAATAAAATATTCAGTAAAATGATCAATGACCTTGCGCTCTGCAAACTAAATAATGCGTGTACAAGAGTGATAATAAAAAAAAATCGTGGAAGAGTTAGGAACCTTGAGGACAACAGTAGATCTTTTTAGAAAACCATTAGTAATGATTCTGCCTCTTGCAATCTTATTATAACCCAAGATCGAATCCGCAAGGAATAAAGGTGATCACTTTACCATTAAGTCTCCTCCAAAGTTCATTCTATATAGGGGCCCACTCACTCGGGGATCCACTCGATATGAGCCCCCAAAACTTCGTGTCGACATATTTTTTACACTTAAAACTAAATTTGTATAGCTGGTAAATGATTGGTGTGCTGTAAAGATTTGATCTTATGCTTCATCTCATTCTAGTTCCATCATTTTTCAGAGAATATAGGTTGCAGAATTTAACAATTATTTATTGTCTTTTTGAATGTAAAATAATACTGGTTCAATACTACGTAGACGTAATGTCCTGAAGTATTGGGCCCTGCACAAACTTTGGGCTCCCCCCACCAAATTTCTGGGTGCGCATCTGATTCTACAACACTACTATCGTTTAATAGTGTTTTTTAAGTTCGTTGAATATACCCTTAGTAAGCTCTTTATTTTGATACTAGGAAAGGGAGAGAACTTTGTACGGTTAACGAGATAAAGCATAAAAATATCATTTATTTTTAAATTTTAATTTGTATTTAACTAAAATATTTTCACACAGATACGACATACGTATTTCACTCGAGAAATTAGATTGAGCTGAATAAAGCAACATGCTTAAGGCTAAATTCTCATGCAAAGTTTTCGAGAAAATCGAAGAAAATGAATTGTTTATGGTACTAATATGTATATCATTCTTTTCCAATACTTGTTGATAACATTTACTCTATTGTAAAATATTTATTTATGCACTATTTATATAAAAATTACGCTCTGTTAAGGAGTAGGTTGTATTTACTGTGGAATGAGAAATGGAGGAAACGGGACTATCTTGGGAAACCAGGGACACGATGTTGTCCACTAAAACCTTACTTGGTCGGGGATCGAACCCGGGACCCCACGCACCAGAGGTAAGCGCTCTACCACTTTTTTTTTTTTTTAACATATTTATTGAACTGTAATAACTAGTACATTGCAAACACTGATGTTACATTACATGAGACCAGTATACTATGGAATCTTACAAGATCACTTTGAGGAAATTAGCAAACACAGATGTTTCATTCAGATTGATCATAGGAAAAGTCTTATGAGCATATTTTAAGTATAAAGAATATTCCTCCACTGTACACTTCGGCGTAGAGGACATAGTATAATAGATAGTATGGCCGATAAGCCAATTAACGGCATTGAGTTTTGTATTGGGATACCACACATAGTCCGGAAAGGCAAGTATACGGCGATCAAAATAGGTAGCTGGTTTACGACAGATCACCGCAAGTAATCCACATAAAGAGGTCCAGATGCGAGTCGTATCAGTGCACTCCGACACACGATGCAAAAGCGTATCCAGTCGACCACAGTGCACACAATTAGGAGATTCAGAACGATGAATAGTATGAAGTCGTTCATTGGTAGGGTGTAAGTCATGAATAAAACACAACCAAACACTACGAATGTCCGAAGATAAAATTTTATTGTGCACATTTCGCCAGATCGCATGCCAGTCATAGGTGGGAAACTTATGACAAATTCGGGGTACAGAATGACACATAGCACTGTTGATTAAAGTGCCATACAACATTTTAGTGGACATGGTGCAAGCCTCGGGTAACGGTGGGGCATATGCCCATGCGGAAATGAGTTCCCGCACATATGCAGGGCAATGAGGAAAAAAGCGAATGTATGGCGGATTATTTTCAGTTAATGAAACAGTCCAGCACGATATCCATTGCGATGTATGTGAGTCAGAATCCAGAAATAACTTCAATCCATTACGCATATAAAGAGCGTTGCATTTTTGTCTCACATTAGTAACTTGTAATCCGCCTGTAAAATATGAGCAATAGGTAACATTTCGTGGGAGTCGAAAATAAAATCCACTCCACAGAAACCATCCTATGAGAGAGTCAATCTTCCTTG
The DNA here is from genome assembly GCF_964235325.1 of Thermobia domestica. Classification (NCBI taxonomy): domain Eukaryota; kingdom Metazoa; phylum Arthropoda; class Insecta; order Zygentoma; family Lepismatidae; genus Thermobia; species Thermobia domestica. The sequence continues at coordinate 373,514,454 of NC_137454.1, forward strand.
CGTAACACTCAGGCAGAGGAAAGATCTGAGCTGCATACCACACTTTAGAAAGAATGTAAGTATTAACAAACCAGGTGCGTTGGATCAAATTCAAGCTCCGACCTTTATTGTCTGCGCTAAGTAGGCGTAAGTTCTGAAGAATAGGGCCCCAAATTATGTCTGTCATCACGTTAGGTCGAATTGTAAAAGTAATACCAAGTATTTTGACGTGGTCATTTATCAGATACTGATGGTCAATAGAAAAGGGTGACGTGACCATGGAAGCATTATATAACAATAACGTCGATTTATTCACATTGATTTTTTCACCACTCACCTGCACGAAAGTCTGTAGACACTGTTCAATATGCGCAAACTGCTCATTCGTAGTGAAAAGGAGTGTCACATCATCAGCGAAAGCTTGAACATTGATATTTTGAAAATCATGATTCACTGATGAGGGGATCGACATTAGATGGTAGAACAGAGGTTCAAGCGCCAAACTAAATAAATATACAGATAAAGCACATCCTTGTCTTACTCCACGACTTATGGAAAAGGGCGCTGTAAGGTGGCCATTTATTTGCACACGGGAAGTGGCTGAAGAGTACAGTGCACGAATCAAGTCAATAAATGAATCAGGAAACTTGTAGGCTCGTAGAACAGCGTAGAGATAGTCGTGGGATAAAAAGTCAAAAGCATTTTGAAAGTCGACTGATAATAAACATGCAGGTATGCGCTTAAATTTAAAATATTCAGAGATGTCACGGATCTTGCTAAGAGCAGAAAACACATTCTTGATGGGATGAATTGCTGCCTGGAAATCACTAATAATCCCGTGACAAACAAGTTTCAAGCGTCGTGCTAAAACTTTAGAGAAAAGTTTCATGTCAGTATTGAGTAACGTTATAGGACGGTAGTTCTGTATGGTCACCGGACAGTTCGTTTTAGGTATGAGAACAATTACACCTTGATTATCAATGAAATTGTGATGCCTTAAGAGCTCATTAAAAAGGTGGCATAACTCCGCTCCAACAATATCCCAATAGGAGACGTAGAATTCATAAATTAGTCCATCTGGACCGGGACTCTTGCGGTCTTTACATGTACTCAATGCTTCGCGGACTTCCGTCGGAGTAATGTCCGCCATTAATTGTTGGTGTACGTCGGTAGACAGTTGGGGCATTGTCTCCGGGAAATATGTCTCTAGTGCAGTAGCATTGATTAAACCAGTACGATATAAGGAAGAAAAATGTTCATACACATGAGTCTTAAGATCATTAAGATCCGTAACTTCGCCAGCACCATCCACCGTAATAGCTTCAATGTAGTTCTGCTGACGTCGCTTCTGCGATTGAATATAGTGGTAAAAGGAGATGCGTTCAGATTTACAAAATGAGGCAGATGTGGAAGCCGTCTGATATCGTTCAAGAGCCCGAAGTTGTATGCGTGTAATCTGCGCTTTAACCCTATGAATATGACTGAGATTTTGAGGGCTGCTGGGTTGAGACCAGAGATCGTTTAATACAGCGTAGTAATATTCTAATGTCTGATGAGTCTCGCGCTTAATTTCTTTTCCGTACCATTGGAAAAAACGTTTTATATTGGGTTTAACATAAGAAGTCCACCATTCAGAAATAGTTGAAAAGTAACGTCGTTGACGTACCCAAAATTGCCAACGTTGACGAAAATCATTCCTAATGGTAGCTGGATGGAGAAGTTGAGCATTTAATTTCCAGTAACTTCTACCATGCGTATGCGAGACACCTGTCGGAATTTTAAGAACGCAATAAACCGCTGCATGGTCGCTAAATGAAACTGGACATATGTCCGTTTCAATTATATTTGAACAATGAGAAGACGTTATGTACCACCTATCTAACCTGGACATCATATGACTATTCTTAAAAGTAAATTTAGGCACAGTCCAATGATTCCACCACACATCCCTGAGCCGCAGCTGTTGGATAAGGCGGGTAAAAGTGACACTCGGGTGGAAGATACCAGTGGTATCAATTTTTCGTTCCAGTACATTAAAGTCACCAGCCAGAATAATAGGATCACCATTATCTGGTAAAATCTGCACAATTTCCTCATTATAAAAATGATCACGAGAACGCCTGTTAACTGTTCCAGAAATACCATAAACGTTCACAATATTAAATCCATCACAAAATAAACTGATACCACGGCCAGAGGGAAGTCGCTTAATGCGTTCTACGACAATACCCTTTTTGATTAAAATAGCAGTACCCCGATTGTTGGGTCCGATATTCACAATTGCATTGTACATTGGCAGAAAGTCAAAACATTCAAAGCGGACCTCTTGCAGAAGAATGATGTCGTAACCACTTTGCATAACAAAATTTTTTAAGCTATTTTGTTTCGCTGGATGGTGAATGCCAGCAATATTAATTGTACATAGACGGCGCACGTTAGGTCTAGTAGGAGACGTAGAACCTGCCATCAAGTTAATAAATACATAAAATAAAAAAGCAATCTGAAAAAATAACACCAAAAACTGGATAAGTTGTGCAAAAATACACCTCACTACAGAGGGGGGAGAGGAGAAATATTGCATCCAACTGAAACACAATCTCCACCACTCTTTCTGAAGTTTGAAAAGAAAGAAAAATAAAAACATAAATAGAAACAATCCGGTAAACATCACGTGAGAACTGTACTGCAGGGAAAGCAGAAAATAAAATATATGGCATAAGAACCCGAAGGCACGTGAACGGTGTTGACGAGAAGCTATACACAAGAACTTACGAAGCAGTAGGCTCTGGTTCACCACTCTGCTCACGAGACTCGCGTGTAGCCGAGAAGTTGTTACAAACCATGTCAGAGTCAAGGTCACCACCGCCGCTATGTGTTTCTGGGTCACTCACACTATCTTGGAGTGCTTGGCTAACACTGTCTGTTTTATTTGAGAGCACTTTTCGTTTTTTACGTAACGATCGCCGTAGTTGATTTCCATGAGCACTAGTAAAGGGCAAAGTAGATTCAGATGCATTTTCAAGAGTTGAGGCTGATTTCTTAGTAAGCTGAACATGAGAGGTAGACAATGGGACATCATCCTGCGACGTTGCCAGATTGGGCGGGGCAGTTTGTAGCACTGAGTTGGTCGAGGGGCACTGAATCGGGTTAACACAATCTTGTAAGGCCGTAGTACTTGGCTCCGGTTCTGTTATGACATCATGACATAAAGTAGGAAATTCTGTAGGATCATGCACCAAAGGAGGGGGAGCTTGAGACACATCACGAACACTCGTGGAAACACTGGGCCGTAAAGAAGGAGACTGTGAGTTTAACGAGTAATGCGGGGTTTTCGGGAGATTACCAGTGGATAAAGCTGTCATACGAAGGTCGCCCTGTTTGGGCTGAGGACGAGGTAACTGACGAGGTGGTACCTTGCATTGGGAAACAAGATGATCCGTACTCAAACAGCGGAAACAAGTATGAAGCTGTCCAGGATACACAATTGAAGCCTTATAACCCATGAAGTGGAGTTTAGAGGGTATATGTTTCCCCAATTCTATATAAACTGCGCGAACACCATTCAACACAGGGTATTTTAAGTGAGTGCCCCACTTTTCATGTACTATTTGTTTAATCTCACCATATTCACGCAAGGTATCACGTACTACATCATCACTAAGTTCACACGGTAATTCAAAAATACGGACTTTAGTATAATTAGTAGTAGCATCCAATATATTCACCACAGAGGAAACACCAGTCGAATGACGGAAGGGAACAGAGTCTGGCAAAGTACGTAAAGCTTGTTCAAAATTCAGAGCTGTATCCAGTTTAACATATACACAGAAGTCTTCGTTGTGTAATTGAATGGCAATCACTTTGTTCATCAAATCGGGAAAATTTTCACTTAACCATATGTGTATTTCAGCTGGTGACGGTCGTAATTGTCTGAAATTCTTGTCAAACTCAAATTTTAACGTATTCTGTCGAATGGTATTCATAGCGTAGGACTACTTGACACAATGTACAGTAATTAACACCACTATACAGTCCTAAGCACAGGACAAAAAAAAAAAAACTAAAGAAAAAAAACAAAGGAAACTCTGGATATGCTTTCACGGAGCGCTCAAAAACACCTCCACACACCATGAGAACTCGGACCACTGAGCCACAGTGCCCCCGAACGAAAATGAAATCAATTACTTAAGTAGGATATTAGTTGAGTTCCAAAAGCTTGAATTTCAATATCTCGTTTTTCATACAACTTTTAGAATTAGTCTATATGAAGTGCACTTAAGATATATATTTTATGAGTTAGGGCAGTTTAACCTTGTTTTATCAACATATGCAGCACAAGTTCAATACCACACAATACTTTGTGAAAAAAAGAGAGACAATAGTTCTAGAGTTATAAGTTGGATACCTTTAAAATGACCAGATATGCTCTAAAATAACCATTAAAAGCTTTTAAAAATAATGATTTTTATAAGAAATACTAAAGATGTGCAAATAATTTTTAGTGGAGTAAAATGAAGGAATAGAATTTAATACTAAAAGCTTGGACGTAATTTCATTTTTAAGTGACATTTGTAATTATAGAGATGATGGTTTTGGTATTGATGTTAATTAGTGTTTACAAGCACACTTCCATAGTATAATTAACATCAATACCAAGCGTACCATCCCTACACTATTGTAGACCATCATAGGTCTCTTATTGGCAGCATGTAATAACCCCCCCCCCCCCAATCAAACATGGGACCCACAGATCACAATGAATTATTGTGAACTAGTTCCCTGATATCCATAAAAAAAAATGGCCCTCAATCTTAATAAGAGCGTTCAACGCTTTTAGTTTTTATTCCTCTTTAGAAAACCTCTTTTAGAGAATCTTAGAAAAGGGTTGTTTTAGAAAATTTTCTTACGGTTATTATTATTTATTTTTTATTACAAGATAATTTCAAAATCAATCAGTTCTTCATTCAATCTTAGAAGGGAGATGTTGTAGTAGGTACCCTACCTAATATGTAAGTATATTAATTAATAAAACCTAGTTATATCCAATTTATCATCTGCTCAAACTTATTGATCGTATGAAGTTAACTGAATACCTAGTTATATGCAACCAACGAAACTTGTGAGTGTTTGGGTTGTATACGAATCAGGCACTCGATAATTATTTCTAAATTACAGTGATACCTTGGAAGAGAAACTTAAGTCAGAACCTTGAGTTCTAAAACAGTTTTTTTCTTCTTTAAAATAATAGAAACTGGTTTAATCTATTCCTAAGCACCACGTAGTCGAATGATTTTACCAGTAAATACACTGGAGTTTAAGGTAAAATATTAATAAATAATACGTGGCGAATACATTATACAAGAAAATAACATAAAACTGTTACAAAAGAATAAAATTAGCAGCGAAAATCACACGAGATGCTTTGTCTTCAGTTTTCGACAACGCACTGAACGCCAGAACCAGTGTTGCCAACAATCTCTGAAGAAAATAGGCTAAATGACCTTCAGAAATAAGCTCTTTTTTACGCAAAAATTGGCTAAATTTTGAACTGTTAACCTATAACCTACATTGCAGATTTTAAACTCCTTTTCTATGTGTGTCGTGTAAATGAGTTATAGTAAAATTTAAAATGTTGAATTTTATTCACTGAAGACTAACAAGAAACATACATGACTTTAAATTACAATAAAATCCACCAACAACTCATCTGATTTGTGAAAGTCAATAGCCATATTATCAGTTGAATTGAAATGTCATCATCGATGACGTCACAGCTAGCCGAGGCGCTGGAACTGGATGCACCATCGTTGGATTCAATTGGTTGTGTTTGTGAAGACTGCCAGCCATCGTCCCAATTTTCAGTAATACTTCTTTCAGCAGGTCATAGTCCTCACAAACATTTATTTCTCGTACACCCACATGAATCATCATTATTGCATTGAGAGTTTTCAAGCTAATTAGGGATCAAATTTGTTTCCTTCAATAAACAAAAACAGTCTCTGTGGCTTAAAGAACCAAAGAGCTCACTAAATTTGTAATTATTAGAAAACTCATTCTTGCATTTAAATGTCAAAATTACAGTAATTAAAAATTAACAAACAGGGCCGTTACGGGAGCGACATTAAAATACTTTCTGAATCGTCAAGTATTGTTAAATAGTTGTAAATCTGTGGGTGGGGAGGGAGAAGAAGAATGAAAAACAAATGTTTATTCTCTAATAAAACACCCTCTGTCTAGAGAAATCAATTAATACGATAATATATAATAACAAATAGGATAATTTAAAAAAAAATACACTTTATTTTCAAAGAAAAAATATTTTAAAGTCAAAAATGGCAAAAGAATTTTATAAAATAAGCTATATTTAAGGCTATAAGCATTTCGTAGATTTGTATGGCTAAATACCTCACCAAACGGGCTAGATTTAGCCAAAAATAGGCTAAATTGGCATCACTGGCCAGAGTGTGTTTGTGGGTGAGGGTTGCCAACCTCAGAGAACAGTTATCGATTTTCTTTAAAATTATCCTATATTACAAAAAAAAAGTATGTTCGATATGCACGTGATAATTATAGAAAAAAGTATAATACTAGTAATAATAGCAATGATGTATACATTAAATTTATCTACTAATTTTCAGTTTCGAACTCCAAATTGGAGTCGCTATCTTCACCATTTTTTTTAAAAAAATCCTTATTAACATCACTTCTAAAGAACAACCATATTTCCATTCCTCGAAAACGTAATTGAAATTAAAGAATGTATACAGGGTTTCCATTTGTCAATTCTCAAATCGTTATTGATATGTTTTAGCGGGAATGACTGTTAGAAGTCTCGGTGCGTGTGTTTTGTAATTACGTAAAGCACATCTACAATTTATTTGCATATTCATTAGCTGCAAAAAAAATTATCGTATATTCTCCTATTATTGAAAAAGGCATTATCGTATATAACATTAAGGCTTCAATTATTATATGGTTGGCAAGCTTGGTGTGAATGCACAGGAGAAACGAATAAAAAAATGGAAATACATGCTGGACGTTCGTGCTCTGACGCAAAATTTTCTCGAAAGTTACTTTAGAATCAGGACATTTTCGAGTTCTGGTACGCTTGGATTCTGCAGGCAATATTCCATTAATTTTCTTGAGTTTACAATAAAACGATAAGGTACGACAAAAATATACAGTGGACTCTTTTTAATTCGCAGTCCAAGGGCACACGAAAAAAACTTCGAATTATCCAAAATTCGAATTATCCAACAACATTCATTTTCACATATATAACAACAAACAAACCAAAGTACTGTGCATCAAAAACATATTCATATTTTGTAGACTTTACTTTTCAAGTAGCTTATTATTTGCGTGATCGAATAACGCAAACTAACAAACGACATTGACTCCACACAATTCAACCTACGTGTACAATGGAAAATATAGTTACGTACGACACTACAACATATATTGAACAGTTCAAACAATTAAACACCAGTAACAATTTGAATATTCTGTTCTCACTTTTAAGAAGTCGTAAACCTCATTTGCTTAAATTTGATTGTTTTTGTACGGTCAATAAATCTTGAATTTCATGTATTGCGTGGAATACGATATTAATAACATTTGATTGACTTTATCAATAATTCATCTTAAATTTTCAACCAATTCTGAAACAAGATGAGATTGGCACACGTTCTCTATCTTTACTTCTTCCCCAACTCACCTTCATCTTTATCATTACATAGATTTTCTATTTATCTTTTGTATTATTCCTCTGGCTGCATTTGGATAACTGAAAACACGTTAAAACTGTATCTCTCTGTTTACATCTGTCCAACATTAAAAATTTTCAACTGTATTTACTTCGAATTATCCAAAACTTAGGTTCAAAAGTTCGATTTATCCACGATTTTTTACTATTGTTTTCAATACAGTTTTCAAGGGGAATGGACTTCTGTTCGAATTATCCAATATTTCGAATTATCCAAGTTCGAATTAACGAGACTCCACTGTATATATGAAAATATTATATTACCATAAAGCTTACGTATTTGCCCAGAATTTCAGAGTTTTAATCAGTAAAAAAACAGTATGAAATTTAAGCCACAAGATTTTACTTCAACAAACAACGAAATGAAAATCAGTATAATAAAAGCGTTTTTCTTTTTATAAAGTCAAACCGACATGACTTCTTTTAGGATAGAACTTGTAAAAAAAAAAATAAAAAATAAACAGGCACCAGAACACATATACAATACATACGATCAAACAAGGAATTTAATTAGTTTCAGAGCATTATAGCCTGTAGAGCAAAGACAAACCCATACAAGAACTTCCTTATTAAACTAGAAAACAAACTGTGCTATAGCAGCGCCACTGGTGGTTATTTGAAGAAGCAAAAATCCTATTTTGTTACCTATTTCGAAAGATTTATGATCCGACACAAAAGTTTTATTACATTTTAACTGTTGCTTTTCTTATTTCGTAGTAAATAACATTTGACTTGGAAGTAACATAGTACGTAAATATCTAATATATATAGATTTTATGTGAAAATTTCTTACATAACTGAAAATTCATTTAAGACGAGCCAAATAAAAAAAAAAAACAAGAGAGTAGGAGAAATTACTTACAAGACACAAAGAAAGAGGAAGGAAGAGAAGAAAGATGGAGAGAGAGGAAACAGATTTGTTTAACGTTTTGTAGCAAAAAACTGAAATAGTAAAGGCGTTAGAAAATACGACTATGTACAGTAATATAAGATTAGTTTTCATGGATTATTACGCGGAAATTCATCTTGTCGACAAGCAAACAACGTGGATTTGAAACAAGACCCTGTTATTCATGTTTTACGGCTCTGTGGGCATTTCTCTTCATGGCGTTTTCCCTTTTTTAATTTTGAAGCTTTTTCCTTCAAGAAGAATGACACTGTTGCTTTTCTCCCTCAAAAACTGGTCATTCTCAATGGCACGAAATCAATCAAGAGCAAATGAAATATATACAGGGCAATGCAAAATTCAGTTTACACGAAATTACACCACCACACTACAAAGACCTGAGCTTCGATTGTCGACGATAATGTATTGTTTCCAAGATCCTACGACAATGTACCCAAACCTTTCACTCAAACATATCACTTACTTAGTACGAAGTATATATCATAATATAAATGTCATTTGGGGGTAAACTGATTTTTTTGTGCTACCCAGTAATACATTCTAAAGAAAAGGAGTTGTCCCATTCAGAACAGGACATAAGATGTGACACTACATTTTAAATGATTTGAACATATACAGGAGGTGATGAAATCAGCACCACACATTTGAGGCGTTCCAAAGCCAAACCAATTAACTCCATTTTTTTTTTGTTATTTTTTAGTGCTACACGTTTTTGACTTGGAAAAGTTACATTCTTTTCAGAGGCAAAATCTATTAACCGTACAGTATAACAATTTACCATTGGAATGCGTAAACGTTCTGATCATTCTTATTTAAATACATTCTATTTAAGTTAATAAATTCTCGCTAGTGGAAAATATCATTTGGTGGATTTAATCGGTTTAGCATCTGAAAGGCTTATTTATTTCACCCTCTCCTGGATATCAATTTTACAGAGCCTGGGTGAATTCTTGAAGCCTCAGGTAGAACGAGAAATTTTTTTGTCTCTATCCGGAATCTAATCCAGGGCATCTAGATTCTAGTCTGAATTCTTTCCGACGACACCACTGGGGCTTACGCATGTTCGTTTTAATTAAAGTAAATACAAATGTACTGTTTGAAGTTAGATTACTACAATATAATGAGAACAATAGAGATAAATGCAGAGATTTTATTAAACGCTTGCAGGGACATGGGTTTAGAAGTAAATGCAGAGAAAACTAAATACATGGAAGTGCGTCGGGACCGTAATACAGCAAATTATGGATGTGTTAAAATATTAAATAATACTTTTGATAAAGTGGATAGTTTCAAATATCTAGGATCAATATTAACAGACGAAAATCATATTCACGAAGAAATTAAATGTCGACTAAAAACAGGGAATTCGTGCTATTATTCGGTTCAAAATCTCTTGTCGTCGCGAATTCTGTCAAGGAATTTGAAGCTTAAAATATACAAAACGATAATTATGCCTGTTGTTCTGTATGGTTGCGAAACATGGTCACTTACTCTGAGGGAAGAACATAGACTGAAACATAGTTTGAGAACAAGATCCTGAGACGAATATTCGGACCCAAAAGGAAGGGGAATGGGGAATGGCGGAAACTTCATAACGAGGAACTACATAAGTTATATGGTTTACCCAACATTGTTAGGGTCGTCAAGTCTAGGAGGCTTAGGTGGGCGGGTCATGTAGCTAGAATGGAAGAAAGTAGAAACGCTTTCAGTCTTGACTGGAAGACCAATCGGAAAACGACCATTAGGAAGACGTAGTCGCAGATGGGAGGACAATATTAAGATGGATCTCGCAGAGATTGGAATACAAAGTAGAAACTGGATGCAGTTAGCTAAGGATAGAAGTCAGTGGAGTGCTTTTGTGAACGCGGCATTGAACCTCCGGGTTCCATAGGCCATAGAGTTAGTTAGTTAGTTAGTTTTAGCTTCTACTTTTTTATATGGATATAAATCACTGTTACGCTGTGTAATTATCTTCAACAAAATAATGTAAGTTTTGTTTCATGTCCTTAAGTATGGCCAGTTTTGTAGGAGAAAAGCCACAATGACATTCTTCTTAGAGGGAAAGCCATAAAATTAGGAAAGAGAAACCGCCATGACGAGAAACAGCCACCTAGACGTGCAACATGATGAACAGGATCTCATTTTAATATAATGATATGCTCGTTGTTTGCTTGTCGGGAAAGTGAATTTCCGTGTAATAGTCCATGAAAACTAATCTTGTGTTCCTATGCACAGCCTTGCTTCCTAATACCTTTATTATTTCATTTTTTGTTTACTATAAAACATTAAACAAATCTGTTTCTCTCTCCATCTTTTTTTCCCTTCTCTCTCTCTCTCTGTATTCGTGTATGGCTTGTAAGTAAGTTCTTCTACTCTCTTATCTCTTATTTGGTTCGTTTTAAATGAATTTTGCACCCAAAACGTCTATTCTTGTGACTTATGTAGGGTCACAATACGTCTTCATTTATGCGGACATGTCCACATGTTGAATGTAAGAATTTCAGTCGACACATGTTTTCCTGATATTTCCTGATTTGTCCGCATCTAAGCTCAAATATATTGTCTTCTTCAGGTGGTCTATTGAATTGGTAACAGCTCACAATAAGGAATGTAGAGCTGGATATGTTGACATTGTAACCGTTCTTGCTTGAAATTTTTCAGTTTGACGTCCCACGTTTATACCTTTTGGGCTAAGGGAGACGATGATTAAAGCAAGTGAATGATGAAGGAATAATTGATGGAATGAGAATGTGGAAGGAAGCGGGAGAACTCCGAGAAAACCCGAGGATGTTGTCCACCACAATCTTTTTTGGCCGGGGATGGAACCATTGATCCCATGCACAAGATGTAAACATTCTACCACTGAGTCGATGTGAATCCTGTAACTGCTCTCACGGAACCGACTCTTCTTCCGTTCCTGCTGTATCTACGATTCCGGTTCTTTCTATTGAGCCTTGCTATACTAGTGTTTAGTAAGCATATTATCATGTCGAAAAAGACATACCACGATTCTATTTCTTATTACTTTTCTTATTATTCTACTTTTCATTATTCTTGTTATTACGAAAGTTAATGATTCATATAACGAGTTCACAAGTGGAACTCTGTACGCATTTAGGTATTTTAGAATATTGTAATCCTAGACTTCCCTGTATGACGATTATAGCTTAACTTTTGATGATCATCAAATAACCTAATTACTTCCAAATTGATTTACTGGATTTTAAGCGTCTTACCTCAGTACAAGAGAACAGGATTGACTTACTGCTTAACTCTTTTAAGATTTTTGGTAACTTTTGTTACCATGGCGTAGTACCGCCTTTGACCACTTATTTAGGTCTTAAAACAGGTATTTAAGCCGCGTTTCTTTTACTTAGTCAAGTCAAGAATGGACGAAAGAACACTCCAGATGCATTTTAGAATTGGATGATCAACTTGGCGGCGCTAAGTGGAGGCGAAGGAGCGTGACTTACTTTATTTTTTCTTAAGGCAAATTTCAAAAATGTTTTCACGTCTTTAGTTTTCACAATATCAGATTGGAACTTCGCATACGGTATTTCTCAAATTTTTCTGAGATCCCTACGTGAAACCGAGTTGAGGGACGAGTGGCGCAAGTGTTCCGAAGGAGTGATTTTTTCAGAAAAAATTCCGTTTTTTCCTGATTTTTTCGGTTCAGGTGTATGATACTGACATGTCAGTAATATCTTTAAAAATGCTTATTATACTGAAGAAAATGGCGTTTGAACCATGACTCTAGGTCAAATATGAATGACTCAGTGCATCTTTTAAGTATATATATATATATATATATATATATATATATATATATATATATATATATATATATATATATATATATATATATATATATATATATATATATATATATATGTGTGTGTGTGTGTGTGTGTACGAAATTTCGCACACGTGTTATGTGCATAACATTTCTTTTTTAAATTCAGGTCCCTACATGAACTCAGGCTCGGGGCAGAAGGGCACAAAAATTTTGAGTACCACAAGTTCGTGACACCCTCCATCGGTACTGCTGGAATTCAATATGGTGTGGCCCACCCTTAGCCTTGACGACAGCTTCCACACTCGCAGGCATACTTTCAATAAGGTGCTGGAAGGTTTCTTGGGGAATGGCAGCCCATTCTTCACACAGTGCTAAACTGAGGAGAGGTATCGATGTAGGTCTGTGAGGCCTGGCACGAAGTCGGCGTTCTAAAACATCCCAAAAGTGTTCTATAGGATTGAATTCAGGACTCTGTGTAGGCCAGTCCATTACGGGGATGTTACGGTCGTGTATCCACTCCGTTACAGGCCGTGCAGTATGAACAGGTGCTCGATCGTGTTGAAAGATGCTATCGACATCCCCGAATTGCTCTTCAACAGTGGGAAGCAAGAAGGTGCTTAAAACATCAATGTAGGCCTGCGCTGTGAGAGTGCCACGCAAAACAAGGAGTGCAAGCCCCCTCCAAGAAAAACACGACTACACCATAACACTACCACCTCCGGATTTTACTGTTGGCACTACACACGCTGACAGATGACGTTCACCGGGCATTCGCTATACCCACACCCTGCTATCGGATCGCCACATTGTGTACCATGATTCGTCACTCCATTCAACGTTTTTCCACTGTTCAATCGTCCAATGTTTACACTCCTTACACCAAGCGAGGTGTTGTTTGGCATTTACCTGCGTGATGTGTGGCTTATGAGCAGCCGATCGACCATGAAATCCAAGTCTTCTCACCTCACACCTAACTGCCATAGTACTTGGAGTGGATCCTGATGCAATTTGGAATTCCTGTGTGGTGGTCTGGATAGATGCCTGTTATTACACTTTACGACCCTCTTCAACTGTCGGCGGTCTCTGTCAGTCAACAGACGAGGTCACCCTGTACGCTTTTGTGCTGTACGTGTCCCTTCACGTTTCCACTTCATTATCACATCAGACACAGTGGACCTCGGGATATTTAGGAGTGTGGAAATTTCACATACAGATTTCTGACACAAGTGACACCAAATCACCTGAACACGTTTGAAGTCCGTAGGTTCCTCGGAGCGCCCCATTCTGTTTTCTCACGATGTCTAATGACTACTGAGGTCACTGATAATGAGTACCTGGCAGTAGCTGGCAGCACAATGCACCTAATATGAAAAACGTATGTTTTGGGGGTGTCCGGATACTTTTGATCACATAGTGTAAATAGTAAAAGCGCAGTAGCTGGTTGAGTGAAAGTCAAAAAGTGGAAATCCTAAAAGAGTGAAACTGTGAAGCCAACCGCTATTTCCATTGCATCCGAGGAAAGTGCTCTACCGAGAGTTGAAGCCGCGGAAGGGGTCTCGAGGACTGAATGAACAAGTGTTAGTCACTTAGCCCGGTACCTGGTTCGATCCCAGCTCGCTTCAAGTGAACTTTGTGGTGAAAAAACACCGTGTGCGTGGTTTTATCGGGGTTTTCCCGTTTTCTCCCAAGTTATTCATTCCACTCTTTCATTCATTTCCCATCATCACCGTCTCCTTTAACCTAGCCGGCATAAATGTGGGACGTAAAACTCGAAGATTTCATTTCATTATTTTTAAGTCACTTAGCGATGAAAGGTTACGCCGTTATTCCCAGACTTCCGTCAATTATCCCGCAAATTTCTACAGAAATTGCTGGAGGTCCTTTATGGACTAAACACTTACGTATACCTTAATTATATAACTTATTGCGAATGTAAATTTGCAAGTCTGTTGACATCTCTCACTTTTCCAGGGACCATACTTGTATCTTGTTTATTACAGGGTATAAGAAAAAATAAATCATTAATTTAACGACATACGGTTATGCTTTGTAGGCTTAAGAGTTGGATTACATGAAAGTAAGTGATTACGAAACAACTGGTAGAATGTGAATGTGGAAGGAAATGGGATAACCGTGCGAAAAAAAAACGAACATGATGTCCACTACCAACTGGGAAAAATGTATTTGGCGTACGTAAAATCGTATGTTACGTTTGTAAATCCTGTAGTTTTTGGACTTAACGTACAGCAAACGTTTAACTGAAAACGCATGTTTTATAATACTTTCTGTATAAGTGTTTCATCTGTATGTACTTTACGTAAGAAACAATATAGGTGGTCAGGATCTCACATTCAAATGGACGTATATAATATATAGCTGACAAAGGTAACATACATATATGTATGTAATATGAGGAAGACTTAGATATCAGACATCCTGCAACGGCATGATGTAACATCTAAGGGCAGTGCCTATGTAGCATATGGGGAACGTATGTTCCGTACTGATTTCTGTAGTAAGCAAGAGGATTCCTTATATTTGTACAATATACCTATGTCCGGAGAACAGATTTTTCTCAGTGCAGCTGACATGACCTGAGATTGAACCAGAAACTTCTCGTATCAGACGTGAAAGCTGTACCATATAACAAACAATTATTATGATTGGTCGGTTGAATTTTAGCGACCAATCATAATATTTTTTTTTTAAGCAACAATACTATGTATATAAGACATATACCTGCAGTTGAAGGTGAATCCGTTCAAATTTCAAAACATGATAACCGGAATTGAATTCAAAACCCTGTGTACCAAAGCCACCCACTCTAGTCACTAGATCAACGGAAAGGGTTAATAATAATAATAATAATAATAATAATAATAATAATAATAATAATAATAATAATAATAATAATAATAATAAATGTTATTGTTGTTCTTGCTATTTAGAGTTTAGCATCCTTTTTCACTAACTAACTCTATGACCCATGGAACCCGAAGGTTTAATGCCGCGTTCACAAAACCTTTCCATTACTTCTTTCCTTAGCCAACTGGATCCAGTTTCTACGTTGTATTCCTGGTATTTCTGCGAGATCCATCTTAATATTGTCCTCTCATCTGCGCCTAGGTCTTCCTAGGGACCTTTTCCGATTGAATTTCCAGTCACAACTTTGAAAGCATTCCTCCTTTTTTCTATTCTGGCTACATGACATGCCCATCTGAGCCTCCTAGACTTAATAACCCTAACAATGTTTAGTAAACGGTACAAATTATGGAGTTCCTCGTTATGAAGTTTCCGCCATTTTCCATTCCTGTTCCCCTTGGGTCCGAATATTCGTTCAAAATCTTGTTCTCAAATACTTTCAGTCTACATTGTTCAGAGTAAGCGACCATGTTTCGCAACCATACAGCACACTAGGTAGGATTATCGTTTTATATATTTTTTTTTTCTCTGCAGAATTAGCAAGATTTTCAACTGAATGGTAACACGAATTCTTTGCTTTTAGTCGACATTTAATTTCTTCTTTAATATTATTTTGGTCTGTTAATATTGATCCTAGATATTTGAACATAACCACTTTATCGAAAGTATTATTTAATATTTTGACGCATCCGTAGTTTGCAGTATCCGTAGTTTATTTCTGCATTTACTTCCAAACTCATGTCCCTTCAAGTGTTTAATAGCATCTCTGCATTTCTTTCTACTGCTCTCCTATCATCTTCAATCAGATTTACATCATCAGCATACGCATCGTTTTTCACTAGCGAGATTATATAAGACATAGGTCTATAATTTAAGGTAGAATCTGAATCAACGGAATGCTTTCAATTTCAAAACACTCCCACCAGGAATTGAAATCAGGACACTGTGTACCATATTCACGCACGCTTAACACTAAATCAGCGGGAAGGGTTATTATTATTATTATTATTATTATTATTATTATTATTATTATTATTATTATTATTATTATTATTATTATTATTATTATTATTTTGTTTTTGTTTGCTGAAAGAGGATCAGGATAACTTAATTACATCTGTTTTGGTCCAGCACCAAATAAAAATAAACAACACCGACAGCTCTATTAGCTTGACCATCAGCCTAAAATGACCGCTTGTTTGTGGAGCCGCTTAAACCATCAACTTTGTTTTATTGATGGTCCACATCTGCGGTTTGGCAATGAGCCCAGGTTTTTATTAGCCGCACATGTGACACAGAGTTCATATCTTTTATGTTCCTCCAATCTTCCCTTTTTGTGACTTATCCATCTTTTGTAAAAGACTTCAGTAATATTGGTTTTGTTCTTTTTTTCGCGACTTTTTTTCTCTTTCATTTTGTGGGCTCCGATTTTTTTCTTGGAAGTAATGTTGTGGTGAACAAACGAGTTTTGTCATGTTGAAATTTTACATTTATGGATTTACGACTTATGTTCGAATGCTTGTTTTCATGTGTTTAGTAAGTTTGAAAATAGTCAGACTCCTTTAGATCGCGGTTGCGCGAATGCTACAGGAACATGAGAGCCGGGTTTTATATTTCTTCGCGGGGAGAGTCACTGAGTGATGTTCAATGCGTATTGTTATTACTATCACCACAACTATATCTTGGGTTAAACCAATTTAGCATAATAATTTCACAACCGTCTCGAGGAAGTTCAGATTATTTGTCCAAAGAACTTCAATGAACTTCACATGACAAGTGTCAGGAACTACTAATTTTTATAAGTTTGTGAAAGGACATTAGCTACGTGTTTATTTTTTCCCCATTATGAAAGTGTTTTTATGGATAATAGCTGTAACCGAGATGACTAGCCTTTAAACACCGAAAAACGCAAATGGTGCGTTCAGGCTTTAAAACTTAATAGCCCATCCGGGCCAGGGGCGGATTCAGGACGGACTTCTAGGGGTGGCGGTGGGTTGTAATACTGGTACTTAGAGCTACTTTTAAGAGCGTCAAACTCGGGGATGGGTTTTATTTATATATAAAATTAAAAAAAAGTTTCCTCTTCGGAAGGGGGGCGATCGCCCCGATCGCCCCGATTGCCCCCCTTTGATCCGCCCCTGCCATCCCCTAATTGAGCTAGGAAGATAATAGCAAAAAACACCCTCATGAGTCAATCAACAATACAAAATGAAACGAACTCGCTAACACATTCTTGCCAGATACATTCATGCAGATACAATCTGCGTTCGAAACAAAATAACACTAGTTACAATATTGTAGATTGGTAGATCTTTTACTGCTGCAGCTTTCACATGAGGTCCGAAGGTTTCTGCGACGTGTGTACCTTGGACAGGGGTAAAAGTGAGGGGAAACGCGGGTGGATGCCGTCCCTCACCTCGACAAAATATGTAAGGCGTTCCACCAATTCCTAAAAAAATACAATGGGCAAAGATAGGCAGGGGAAACGGCGTCATGCCGCTACTGTACCTCACCTTTTCAGATTCACTTTTACCCCTGACCTTTTGAGTTTGCAGTTGCCTTTTTAAAGCACACTTCTGCTTGAACAATTTACAAAACGTGATAAAGTCACGACGAAATCGAACGCGGATCACTGAGTTCCCTCTGCCTCATTAAATAGGAAATGAAATGAAATCTTTAAGTTTAACGTCCCACGGTTATGCCGGTTAGGCTAAAGGAGACGGTGATAATGAGAAATGAGTGAAATGGTGGAATGAAGAAAGTGGGAGGAAACGGGAGAACCCCGAGAAAACCCACGAGCACGGTGTTTGTCCACCACAAAGTCCACACGGCGCGAGCTGGGATCGAACCAGGGACCCCAAGCACCGGAGGTGAACGCTCTACCACTGAGCCACCGCACCCCCCTCATTAAATAGGATGGTCTATAGTCCTCTGCATACACATTTCTTCTTACCGTACTTTTATTGCGTTTTACGTCTACATTCTAGGGATGGCCGATTCCGGAATTTTTATTTTCCTGAATCCAGAAAGTAAAATCGGATAAATTCCGGAATTCAGAAAAATTCCGGATTTCGGAAAATTCCGGAATGCGGAAAGTGAAATTTCCGATTCCAGAATGTCTATTCCGGAAAATTTTGGACATCCCTATTACGTTGCTAGCCACCCATAGATAGTTACACATTCCTTTTTTTTGAAAATGTGTACGTATGCCTTAGAGAAGTATATGTTGTGAAATAATAATTTACGTGTGAAGCATGTTACTATACTAGATACATTAATACATTGACAGACAAATTGAGTTTGGCATTGAGTCAATGAGCTTGCGATGCGCTGTTGCGAAACCTCCGGTGAAGAAAAGAATGCTTAAAACGGACAAATGTTGCTACATGTTCACAATCTTCTTCTCTCGTCTCGCAAAATATGAGTATGTTGGTTAAATCTAACTTCCACAGTACATTGTTGGCAACGCCGCTCCAAGTTGATAAGTCACAAAAGAATAGTGCTCAAGGCCAACCGTCAATTCAGCTGCCGCACACGGTAGACATTGCCAATGCTACAAAATTAATATGAAACGTAATACGTTTAATCCTTTTCGGTTGCATTTTCTCTATTCTTTTTTTAGTATAGATACACCCTTCAATCTAACAAGTGTGATTTCCTCGTTGTTTTAGTTCCATTGCCAATCTATCTTTTATCTGGCCATTTTGCTAAAGTGAAGTCTCTCTATGAATGTTTTTATATGTCCCTGAGCGAGGAGAAAATAACCAAAGATTGCGTGTACGGACATATGAACATCAAAATGCAGCTATTTTGTATATAAGAGGCGGTTCGTGAAAAACCTTTCTTCACTTCTGGTAGCTCGAAAGAAACCAAAAAGTTAAAAGAATTCATTATTTAAAAGAGAAAAAATCTTTCCATCTTCCTGAAACAACAAACATAAGAAAGATCTCTTTCTGCGTACGCAAAGCAAATGCGTCGGAAATTTAGATTGACTGTATCATAATGTAGTAGGCGTTGAAATTTGAACACGATCCCAAGGTTAAAAACTGATGATGCTATATTTTCAGTGTAATCAGCTCTTTATAATTTGGCACATATCATGAATTCGTACGGCGGCACAGTGCCAAAACATACATGTATAACAGAAAGCATATATACATATATACCTATATATGAGATGATATGTTTGAACAGCCTGAGTGAAACAAGAAACATTATTGCACTCTATATTTTGCGTGTAAGCAACTGACCACAGAGGAGTTTAACTACCGTAATCAATGTGTAAACTGCAGAAACACAGTGATGGTAACGAGAATTCGTAGACGAGGAAGCCATTACTTTTAATCTTTCTTTTTCTGCCTTTTTTTTAAAAAAATTCTTTATTTAAGAAACGGAATAGAAATTTACATTACTTTTTTTTTTTTTTAAAGAAAATTAATTCACACAAATTCATTTTCTCAACGCATTAGCCTATATCGTTAACTCATAGGATAAATATTTACAATATACAACTTCTAAATAAATGGTTAGTGTTTTCTTCTCCGTTGTGGAATATCTGGGTTCGATTCCGAGTATAAATTTAGATCTCATGTTAAACTGTAAGTTTAAGATTTTATACAGTATTGGTGCTATGGTCAAAATAAACGGAAAACTCAATACAAGATACACTATTTGAATCTAAAACATATGTGTGACTATACTTATGTGTGACTTCCTCAGTAAAAATAAAAATCCTTCAAATTGATTGGTCGACCAAACTCTGGTAAATGGCCATTAACGTCACAATATCTTACACCTATACATTTCTTCTTATGAGGATATTTAAGTGTTCCTAACAAACCACTCTTCTGATGTTTACGATTGACCTAGTAGAATTTCTTTCCATTAGAAGTGACACTTTGATGCAGGAAACTCTATCGGTTGCACTTTAAACTTTGTGAACTTTACATCTCCAAACGAAGATCCTTGTTCGCTTGTGTTAACTCCTGTTGCAATCTAAAGTTCAACTGTTTTACCTTTCTGATTGCGCGGAGAAGAGTAGTGGTATGGTCTATACCCAACTCGTCTGCATTTGGACAAACGCTTATCCGAGGGTCCGATTCAACGGAGTTCTGACGAGCAGCCAGAACATGCTGTTAGCCGCTGGATACGGATATCATTTTTAAATTTACATCTCATCGGTATGAAATTACATAAGTCACCGGAGAATGGTGCATCCATTCAATACTCCTGAACTAAATGAACTGTTCAACAACAAACTGCTTCCTGATCGACTTTGCATCCCAGCCTGCTTCCTGAACATGTACGAGGTTTATGACGCAGTACAAGAGACACGATTTATTCATTATTGATTTCAACACAAAAGGTGGTTTCTCACCAAACATAAAATCGAACAGTTCAACCACACCAGTACGTAGGTATGTATGTATAGACTGTTACAGATATTATGGACAAAATTTGAAACATATGTTTCCAAAAGTCTGATTTGGGGATCTGTAAGCGCTAGGAATGGTTGTATAGTGGAAATCTCCAATACAAGTGGGGAGATATGTTTTGGATGCACACACCAATAGGTGTAACAACAATTCCAGTTCCATCTACAAAAAATGATATGATTTGCCGGCAGGGCTGCACTGTAAAAAATTTCGCCTTAAATTTACTGACCGATTACCGTCAACTCTCGCTGCCATCTGATTACCCTAAATTTTACGGACCACCGTTTTTTCATAAAAACGGCAGACCGTATATTTAGAAGCAAAATAATATTGACCGTGTTTAGAAACAAATTTGGTACCGTATATTTTACGGCAATTTACCGTAATATTTAGGGGTCGTTTTTTTTTTTAAAAAAAGCACAGGTGTGTTATTACCGTACAAGATTTACGGTAATAACACACCTGTGCCCTCTTGCTAGATCCAATAAGAATTCTTGTTGGTCAATATATATTGACCCAATTTTCATCGAATTGCTGGAAACTGTATCACACACTGGCTAGCAATAATTTTTGCTGGATGGATGCAACTAGAGTGCACACTGGTCCACTGCTGTTAAGGACTACTTAACTAAAGAAAACAAAAGTGAACGAAAGAAGCGTTGCACCTACGACGTGCATAATATCCATAAAAATAAAAGTTGAAATTAATTCTTAGTTTGTAATATCGAACCCTTGTTCTGATATCATCTTGAACATACATTGCTTTTTCTTTTCAAAATTACTAATTTTGTCATGTATTGAACAAAACACCAGAAGAGGATTCCATATTACATACAAAAAAAATCTTGAATTTTATAGCTGTTTTTGCACGCTTTGAAGATGTAGTTGGAACAAACATCCATGCCCCTTTTAAGATATTCGTAAATCGATATTCTGTTACAGTGTTAAGACTAGCTTTATTGCATGTATTTTCGCTATGAGTACCAGTACACTAATAGACCTCAAATATTCTAATCAGCGATTCATTCGATTAGTCGCATTATTACGGTTTCAGATAACCAAGCAGGCACTCGACAACATAGCTTAGAATGACCAGAAGTACAACTAAACAAGTGTAAAACCATATGACTTCTCACAACACTGCCTACACTATCCAGTATCCGCTGTCTCAAAAATTAATAAATACGTGCTTGTATAATTATGTAACAGTGGCATCAATGTTAAAAAAAAAGTCACCAAACTTCCAGAGTATCAAACTTTATCATATTTAGACTATTAAACGCTCAAATGTATTAACAAGACACCAGAACAGATTATAGGTACTCAGAACAAAATTAAAGATAAAAACATTTACAGAAATATTTTTCAAATCAACAATTTATTTATCCAGAAAAATTATGACAGCATGGGCGCCCGATGAAAATTTTCTAGGGGACTCAACTCCCTGGTTACTATATACCCTGATATTTTTTATTTGTATTAAGAAATTTAATACATTTTCACTAGCTAGGGGAGCGACCCCCTGCCCCTCCTTCGGGCACACATGAGTGACAGTATACTTTTGTTTCTGTAACATGAAAAATTCCAGTTGATGCAACACAAGTTATGTAATGCTGTTACGGTAAACTACGAAACACTTTTCCTAATTTTTTTTGTTAAGTATTTCAACATTGTGATTCTAATTCTAGCTTCACAAACCACTCGTAGTTGGCTACATTATCATAAGACTTTATACATCTAGCAGCTTTTTGGTTTCGAATAGTTGCACTTTGGAGCGATCTGTTTGCCACGATAGCCAACTAAAGTTTTGTTTGTCACCGAACAAAGTTCAACTATTAACATGGTTCTTTCTCATACATTACCTTGCTTAATGTTGAATTTCCAGGATATCTTCAACTGTAATATCGTATATATCACACCAGAAAACCACACACTAAACAAACAAACAAACAAAAGAAAGAAACAAAACAAAGCACAACACATCCGAACCTACGCGCCATGAATCCTCGCTTCGAACATGTGCTTTTTCTCTCCAATGCGCATGCCCGACACAAGCAACTGACAGGAAAACGGTCTCCTACCATTATTTTAGAAAAACGGTAAACCGTATATTTTTTATGGTAGGAGGCACTTATTTCCACGGTTATTGGTTACAGTGTGTAGTGAAATAGAAATAGACCAAAGAAGAATATACCCTTGAATCATCCGGCCTCTCTGAGTAACCAGGTGTTTCCGAGTATTTGATTTCTCTCGGTTTGTTGAGGCACGAGTTCCGACCATCAGAGTATTACGGGCCATGAATTTCACGGCCCGTTCAATCACTTATCGCAATAGAGAGAAACACTGAAACCAAAAGTTACTGTTTAGCAACTTTGCTAGTATCAACTTCGTGACTAACTTTCGCTGCTTTTCAAGTGAGAATTAAATCAAATGATACGTGTAAGATAACCAAGTGATGAGAAAAAACTTACTTTGCAACCAATTATGCTAAACACAGACAACCAGGACTTTACAAAATATCTATGAAACTAACTAAATAAAATCACTAGGAAATATGACTACAGAAAAAAACGGTAAAAGAAACCTAGAATATGAATTCTGATATATATATATATATATATATATATATATATATATATATATATATATATATATATATATATATATATATTCAGCCATAACGTATAAAAATAAAATTAACCCTAATTTCTCCCGCTTTTGAAGCTGGAAGTGGCAGAGATCTAAAGGAAATCTTCGTTCACGTCTTAAAATTCAGCAGTTGTTTTTAATGAAAATTAATTTATAGGCTTATTGTGATAGACTTTTGAATATTTCGGTTCCATCTTTTACTTTAAATTGCTCAATTGTTCATTATTCTCTACTTATTTTATATTACATTTCTCCCTTTTACTTTCTATGTTCTATAAATCAATACCGAGAATCGTTTGTACTTTTGTTTTGATCCAGAGGGAGTTGGCTACTTCTACGTTTCAATTTGTGAGAACATCTTCAATACTAGAAGATATTACTAATAAGTATCAAGCACCATTTCATTAGTATTCTACTTATGCACTAGAACACGAACAGTGGCTCTTAAGAGTGGATTACTTGATATATGACAATTTTCTTCCCAGTGAGACTGAAGTTTCCTTCACCTAAATATACGTAACGAGGACTACATGTTTTGAAATTAACTTTTTCTTTCACTTGGAAACTAAATGATAGATGTCTGGGAAAGAGATCTAAATACAATTGTTTTGCCAAGATTGACCGCAATAGAGGAGAAAGGATAAAAGATAACAAGAAGTGTGTTTTTTTTGTCAATAGAGTAGAAACAATAAGAGATAGCAAGAAGTGTTTTTGTCAATAGAGTAGAAAAATAAGAGATAGCAAGAAGTATTTTGTCAATAGAGTAGAAACAATAAGAGATAGCAAGAAGTGTTTTTGTCAATAGAGTAGAAACAATAAAAGATAGCAAGAAGTGTTTCTGTCAATAGAGTAGAAACAATAAGAGATAGCAAGAAGTGTTTCTGTCAATAGAGTACAAAAATAAGAGATAGCAAGAAGTGTTTTTGTCAATAGAGTAGAAACAATAAGAGATAGCAAGAAGTGCTTTTGTCAATAGAGTAGAAAAAATAAGATAGCAAAAAGTGTTTCTGACAATACAGTAGAAACAATAAGAGATAGCAAGAGGTGTTTCTGTCAATAGAGTAGAAAAATAAGAGATAGCAAGAAGTGTTTTTGTCAATAGAGTAGAAACAATAAGAGATAGCAAGAAGTGTTTTTGTCAATAGAGTAGAAACAATAAGAGATAGCAAGAAGTGTTTCTGTCAATAGAGTAGAAACAATAAGAGATAGCAAGAAGTGTTTTTGTCAATAGAGTAGAAACAATAAGAGATAGCAAGAAGTGCTTTTGTCAATAGAGTAGAAAAAATAAGATAGCAAAAAGTGTTTCTGACAATAGAGTAGAAACAATAAGAGATAGCAAGAAGTGTTTCTGTCAATAGAGTACAAAAATAAGAGATAGCAAGAAGTGTTTTTGTCAATAGAGTAGAAACAATAAGAGATAGCAAGAAGTGCTTTTGTCAATAGAGTAGAAAAAATAAGATAGCAAAAAGTGTTTCTGACAATAGAGTAGAAACAATAAGAGATAGCAAGAGGTGTTTCTGTCAATAGAGTAGAAACAATAAAAGATAGCAAGAAGTGTTTTTGTCAATAGAGTAGAAAAATAAGAGATAGCAAGAAGTGTTTTTGTCAATAGAGTAGAAACAATAAGAGATAGCATGAAGTGTTTCTGTCAATAGACTAGAAACAATAAAAGATAGCAAGAAGTGTTTCTATCAATAGAGTAGAAACAATAAGAGATAGAAAGAAGTGTTTCTGTCAATAGACTAGAAACAATAAGAGATAGCAAGAAGTGCTTTTGTCAATAGAGTAGAAACAATAAGAGATAGCAAGAAGTGTTTCTGACAATAGAGTAGAAACAATAAGAGATAGCAAGAAGTGTTTCTGTCAATAGAGTAGAAACAATAAAAGATAGCAAGAAGTGTTTCTGTCAATAGAGTAGAAACAATAAGATAACAAGAAGTGATTTCTCATGGATTTGATTCTATCTCCGCCCTTAATTGTCTATTAAAGCGGGAAGTTGTACAACTATAGTGATCGCACGGACTCGTGAAGCTTGGTCTAAATCTTCCACTTTAATATCCAATAGAATGTGAGGATGTGTCCCGGTCAATCCCCACTCATGAAGTTTTGTAACAGTTGTCTGTCGCGCTATACGGAAAACATCTCCTGAGGGTGCAGTGTTTTGGATTGCCGCTATGTTTTACTATTGTTATCGTTATTGTCGTGGTATTACGCTTTTGCTATTATTATTATTATTATTATTATTATTATTATTATTATTATTATTATTATTATTATTATTATTATTATTATTATTATTACTGTTTAATTCGAATAATTCTTACTATTCGTGTTATGGTTGTGTAAGTGCTGTTTTTGGTCGCTCGTTCGCAATATGTTTCAACGTTGGCAACGTTGTTGGTGCACCTCTTTTGTTTCACGTTTTCTCAAATGTGTTTGGAAAGCAGCTCCACGATTCGTACCAAATTATTCCGATGC
Organism: Thermobia domestica; assembly: GCF_964235325.1. Taxonomy (NCBI): domain Eukaryota; kingdom Metazoa; phylum Arthropoda; class Insecta; order Zygentoma; family Lepismatidae; genus Thermobia; species Thermobia domestica. The sequence goes on from NC_137454.1 coordinate 373,540,385, forward strand.
ATCACACGTGATGAAAGGCAGTTCTACGATTGGTGTAGAGCCCAGGCTTCACGAGTGTCACCTATAATGACTTCCGCTTTCTATAATTTAGATATCTACCGTAATATTATTTTGTGAAAGGAAAATAATTTGTTTGTAAATATGGATTTAATTTATTTAATGTTAAAGCTCAGCACATTATTTCATAAGAACTACAGAGAAAAAACTGAAACCCTATTAAATTTTCAATTATCTGTATGTATCTAATTTCCTAATGCGTTTAAAATAATTTTGGTTGTAATTTCAGATACTGCGTATGGTTTCTTGATCGCAACTAATTAGCAAGTAATTATTAATTAATCAAATAATTTAATCATATATTAATTAGCATCCCAACAGTGTAATTAGCGGTTATAAATATTTATCAGCGTTTTTCTTTTTTGATTCAAGCTTAAATCTAAAGTCCCATTAGTTGGAACTCTCCAGTAAAATCTCACTTTGTATAATAGAAAATATAATTTTAACAAAACTTGCTCACCCTTAATCTCATTACTATCAATGAGGGTGATATTATGGAGGTTTCTTAAAGACATTGTTGTCCACTGCAAATATTTATGATAAATTTGAATAAGAATTGTTTCAAAAACTAGTTTTTAATCTGCATACACGAACATTGCATTGTTCTTTATTCATGATCAATTCATAACTTCTATTTGTTAATGCCTCGTCGCAGGTCTAGTGATTAGCTTCCGTGCATTTGATGTATATGACATCCTAGGATCGATTTCCGATTATAGTGATCGCAAGAAGTCGTGAAGCTTCACCTAGATTAACTAATTTCACCACCCAGTAGATTGCGAGGGTGTGTGCCGTTCATCAATCCCCACCCACGTAAGTTTTCCAGTGTTGTTTCTCGCGCAGTGCGAGGAACATCTCCAGAGAGTTCAGTGTTGTCGAATTGGCACTAAATTTCCTTTTTTGTTGTTATTTTTGTCGTCGTGATTGTTGTTGTTGCTATTGTTATTGTTATCGCTTAATTCGAACAATTGTTAGTGCTCATGTTATAGTTCTTTAAGTGTTTTTCTTTGTCGCTCGTTTGCCATGTCTTCTAAGTTTGGTAAAGTTGTCTGTACACGTGTGCTAATTCGCTTTTTCTCAAACATGCGTTCGAAATGCTGCTCCACGAACAGATCACACGTGAGGAAAAGCAGTTCTATGATTTATGTAGAGCCCAAGCTTCACGAGTTGTTGCGGTCACATAAGATAGTAACAAAAGTACTAGAGTAGTTCAGATTCGACTTTAGGCAGTAAGTCTTGTCCTGTAGCTGTAGGTCCTTCTGTTGAAATGGTGTATATACCAAAGAATCAAACATTGATGAATATTACAGGGTGTATCAAAAGTCTGGGACCATAGGCTCACTCCGTTAGAGAAGCGAAGAAATGAAAAGAGAGGAAAGGTCTTAAAAACAGGTGATTTCTATCTAAAATGTTTGTATTTTTCAATCGCACCAGCTGTTTGGGCTTCAAACTGGTAAGGCGCCATCTGTTAAACAAAAAATCAATGTTACCAGTTCATCATGATGTCCTCTGTGACAGCATTGTTGGAAAACAGATTCGAGGTATTCTAGGTTCCCTATATAACAATGTGGACGTCCTCCGTGTCATTTTTGTGCGACGTTACGTACCATTCAAACAGCCTACTGAACTGGAAACATTTTCTCACTTACTATATAGCACCTTACCAATGTGGAGCCCAAACTTCTGATGCGATTGAAGAAATTTCCATATTTTGGATTGAAAACCACGTAAAGGCTGTCCTATAAAGAACGCAGCTTTTGAAATGCCCGCCATTTCTGCTGTAGTAAGTTGGCAACACTGAACGTTACATGATTTTTATCTGTTGTCTTTGTGGTTAGTAGTCACGAAGCGCCCTATAGCGCATGATTGTCATCTGTTTTTTATACAGGTAGGAATGGAGCGTTTCACGACGGAACAGCGTGTTGTCGTAGCGAAAGCTTATTACAAATGTGGTGAATGTTGTGAATTCCTATCCGCACAGAAAACAGATGACGATCATGCGCTACTCGGCGTTCCGTGACTACTAACCACAAAGGCAACTGACGAAAATCATGTAACGTTCAGTGTTGCCAACTTACTAGAGCAGAAATGGCGGGTATTTCAAAAGTTGTGTTCTTTATGAGACACTATTTCTAACAACTTTCCTTTCTGTTTTCCCATATCTTTAGTCATTACGGAATTGGCCTATGACCCCGAACTTTTGATACACTCAGAACATAGTTTGAGCGTTTTCAAGTTAGTAGTGTATTTTTGAAGTGCTTCCCAACTGACTGAGGATGTTTTGCTAAATGGCTAAGACATCGTTTTACAATTATGTTAGACTAGGCTAGATTAGGTTACAATAGGGCACTATATGCTACTACCATTACAGACATTGACTGGTATAAGCTCTTAATGGCTCTTAATCTTATGATAAAAATAAAATGTGTCCTATGTGAGAGAGGTCACGAATTGCTGTAGCCAAAGAGGCATCAAACAAGAAATAATAATTCTTAACTAGTAGGTTTAACATTGGACTAAGAAAGAAGCTAGTCAAGTGCAAATATATGGAGTATTGGACTGTATAGTTGGGAGATTTAAAATTACGGAAGCTAGAGATGAAACATTTAGAGAGCTTCGAAATGTGATGTTGGAGAAAGATGGAGAAGATAAAATGGACGAAGAGAGTGACAAACGTTTTAAAACGGGTAAGAGAGAAGGGAACACTTTAAGCCAGCATCAACCAATTCGATTGGACACCTCTTGCGAAGAAATTACCTTCTTCATAACGCCATCAAAGGAAAGATGGAAGGAAAGCGAGGAATAGGAAGAAGAAGAACACAAGTGATCGATGATTTAAAAAATAGAATAAACCAGCTGAGAATTCTCCAAGTGTATTGTAAGAATGAATTAAAAAGAATTATTTTTTCATATTAACTTCTACAGGCTTTATACTAATTGTTCTATGTACTTTATTATTATACTCATTAAACAATTCTTGTAATATATCTTTTAATTTATAATTTCCTTAAGTACTAAATTTTTCCATATGTTTTGCTTAAGAGTTTTGTTAAAACGTTCTAAAGTATGTTTTTTTTTGTTACGAAGACACATGTTCAAAATGAAGGGCTCAAATTTGAAAAATTCGCAAAATATCATCTCACTATGACTTACGGTTCCCGAGATATAGCTCCTTAAATCTCCCGAAATTCGAACTTCTTTTTGCCAGTATCTCGTGAACGGTAAGCAACGCGAAGAATTCCATCATTTCTTTAGATAGTTTTTGATGCACTATCGAATGAACGGCTTAAAATTGAAAAATTCGCAACTAACACGTACACACACTCACGGAGAGAGAGAGAGAGGGAGAGGGAGGGCGATAATTCAATAACGAACTTACGAACTTTTAAGTTTGTTGAATATTAGGAGTTAAAAGATGAAGCTGAAGATCGAGAAACGTGGAAGAAATATTTCGAGGACCAAACCTCCTAAAATAGAAAGAGAAAACACTGCACAAGTCCTAGGACCTGCCTAACGTAGTAATAATAGTATATGAGACTTCCTAGACCTTCTGGATGTCATATAATTTATTTTGAAGTTCTAAAATTTAGCTATATGGCTGAGCAAAACTACAAAATACACCAACATACCTCACATATCGGCTGGGAAAGCCTGAATTAGTGGATGATGTTCACCACAAATTCACACAGCTTTGGAATTGAACTACAAACCTCGCACCGGAAATGAACAACGCACCGGAAAAGAACAATTTCCCATTAAACCACAGTGGGATGTGGGATAGCAAGCAACGAGACTACGTTCTCTTTGTTTTTGAGTGCATACTCGTGTATTAGTACAAATATCTTTCTACATGTGACAGGTAATTACACATCGAAAATGCTTCACTTCGAAATGGATTTCTCAACATTATATTTGGTTAATTGCACATATACAGAGCGTTCAAAAAGTCTCTACACACCTGAATCGTGGCAAGTCAAAGTCGCATTCAAAGTCACATGAAATAAAATTTTATGCGAAGGTTTGAAACACTGCTATATTATCGTCTTGCGTGAAGTTCCTTTCTTAGATTCTCGTCGGCAAAGTGACGTTGAAGTGATTGTTGCATCTAGTTAGCGGCTCTCTGAAACAAAGGTGTTAACTTTGGAACAATGAATATTCCTGGTTGAACATGTGTTCCGTGAACAAGGTGAGTACAAACAGACAGTCAAAGATAAGTTTGCAGCTAGGTTTCCGGATACACCTGTTCCGAATCGTCGCACTTATCGATAAATTTAGAGACATTGGAACGGTAATGGACTATGATCGAAGTGGTAGACTGTCAGTACTCGATGAAGAAAAAATACTACACATATCGGATGCAATGCAACGTAGCCCCCATAAACCACTTCGAAAACTTGCCCAGGAAGAAGCAATAAGTGTTGGTACGGCACAAAAGGCTGTTCGTAAGAAACTGCATCTTATTCCGTATAAGGTGAGAGCGGTGCAGCAGTTACTTCCTACCGACAGTGTAAAACGAGTACAGTATTGTGAATGGTTTACACGTTTTGTTATGGACAAGTCTGGTGATGTTGTCTCCTCCGGATTTTTACTTCTGGGGTCATGCAAAGAATTCTGTTTATAAAGGAAATCCCTACACGCTACAAGAGCTCGAAACAGCTATTCGAGATTTTGTTCATAGCATTCCACATGAACAACTTGTGAGAGTATTTGAGAACAAGAAGAAACGTGTGCAAGCATGTTTAGAGGCTCATGGGGGACATTTCCAACATTTGCTGTGAAAATGTGTTAAAATATGTGTATATGCTACGCCCTGTACATAGTGCTTTTATGCCATAAAATATAATAATTTTTGAGTAAAATAATTTTCTCGCTGCTTTGAATACGTGAAAATTCAGGTGTATAGAGACTTTTTGAATGCACTGTATAAGACGAAAAATAACTACATTAAGAAGGAAACAAAATCTCTTTTGATAATTACAAATACAGAAATCAGATTTTCTTTTTGTAATTCCATAATTTGACTTAAAAAGGGAAATTTCTAATGATGCCTCCACTTTGTCAACATTACACTTGGATAATTACACATAAAGACGCTTACTGCACCAAAGAGATCAGGTCAAGAATTGCCATAGCTAATGAAGCATATTGAACTTAAGGAGAAGTTGTTCATGGACATTACGGAAGTTAGAGAAGAAATATTTAGAGAGCTTCGAAATGTGGTGTTTGAGGAAGATGGAGAAGATAAAATGGACAGAGAGAGCAACAAACGAAGATGTTTTAATACGGATAGGGGAGAAGAGGACACTTCTAGCCATCATCCTTCGTAGAAAGGCAAATTGGATTGGACACATCTTGCGAAGAAATTGTCTTCTTCACACCGCCACACAAGGAAAGATGGAAGGGAAACGAGGAATGGGAAGAAGAACACAGCTGATAGATGATTTGAAAGATAGGATAAAATATTGGGAGTTAAAAGAGGAAGCTGAAGATCTACAAAAGTGGAAGAAACATTTCCAGGCCAAAATCTAACATTAAAAAAATCCTTATTAGTCCCAGGACGTGCCGAAAGGCAGAATACTTAATAATAATAATAATAATAATAATAATAATAATAATAATAATAATAATAATAATAATAATAATAATAATAATAATAATAATAATAATAATAATAATAATAATAATAATAATTACAAAAAACGAAAGGTAATTGCATTAAAATGAAGATCGAGATACTTCTAAATTTTTCTTCTATGTGTTGGAATACGTGGCGCATAGTAACATTATCAAATGTCACAAAGGTCCTTTAATCGTAAAATATATACAATATATTTTACATATTATGAAAAAGCTAATTGGCAAGTGAAATGAGATTTTTAAAAAATGCAATATTTCAGTTCTTCCAAAAAATATATATTTTTAAAAATTCAAATAAACCTTTTAGATTCCTACACTTCTTGAGGAAAATGTTAACTTTCAGACTCATTATCTTCAATCGGGTTCGGGATCACTATTCTCAATGAGGGTTACGCTAGCTAATCCAGGATTCCTATTCTCAATTAGATTTGTGCTACTTCGGTATCTCGCGCATCGACCTCATTGGGACTCGCGCTGAGCCCGCTCTATGGCAGGCGCTAAACGACGTATTGTTAAAAAGCAAAAATAGTCATTTAACTATCCACTTCACACCTTGTAGTCACAGTTATGTACGTTGAGTTTTTCTTGTTAACGTCAACCGTTTTGAATTCCTGTATTTTTAAAGGAAAATTTTGACTTTCAGTAGAGTACCTACTTTTCAGTAATATTTATTCCAGTAGCATGGTTAATTCGTTGTTCTCTTCAAACTGAAACATGATTTTAAATGTTCTATATGGTTTATGTGTTAATAATGTACTAAGAAAAGAGAAATTTAAGATAACTAGGGATTTTTTGCTCTAATAATTTCTTTCTGAAATTGTTGCACCCCGTGGAACGATTCTGACTACAGGTACTCGAATATAATCTACCTTGTAAAATACTATGGCCTATAGGCAATACGTATGCCAAGTTTCGTTGCAATATCTAAAATAGTTATATGGGTAAACATATTCCTCAATCTTGTTTGAAAATAAAAATAAGATTCAAATTACATTTTCTAATTTCCATTCGCTAAAACAAATGCAACAAATCAATGATGCTATAAAAATATCAGCTAAAACAGCGCTAACTTCTTTTGTTTTATGTATACTCATGAACTGTGGGCCTAATGTACCGACAAACAATATTGATAAACTTTCTTTCTCTTCTACTTTTGCCAAGTAAGTGTGAAAATATATCTTCGCTATCCCAAAACACGTGGGTCCATTTCGAGTCCAAACTTAAAGGGAAGTCATCACCTTATATAATCGAACGCAAACCGGAAAATGTATTTTGTTATAACATCATACCAACTGACATAAGACACGAAAAAATACTTTGAAGCCCACTGAGAAAAATCCTTTATCCGGACAGCGGTAGATTGTACAAATACACAGAGTCCCTATGTTTACTACGGAAATCCATACGGAGCATGCGTTATCCATATGCTATATACTTCTCCCGCTTAGATGTTACATCATGTCGTTGCTGGATTTAACAGTCTTCCGTATATTACATATAAATACGTATGTTACATACATCAATTATAAATGTTACATGTACACTTGTATGTGAGATCCTGACCGTCTATATACAGTTCTTTCGATCGTACGGAAAGTACGCTTATTCGGAACATTTATACGAAAAGTACGAATAAAATATAGTTTTCACTGTAAAATATACGTTTGCTGTAAGTTAAATCCAAAACTACAGGATATACACATGTAACCTACGTTTTTACATACGCTGCATATGTTTTTTCTTCAGTGCAAGTATACAAGTTCTAAGGCATAATTGATGGTAAGTGTGCGTTATACGGTTTGTGCCAAAAGGGTTAATAAAGCCACTTTCTTTAATTTCTGGCTCTTGACTTCAAGTACTATCCTGGTATTTGAGTGGCATGTTTTGAAGGAAGTTAGAGAATTCTTATGTCAGGATGGCTGTTCTTTGAATTCTGAGTGTAATAAGGAATTTTATTCTTATTCTATATTATATAGAATTACCCACCTTTCGTTACTATACAAAATTGCCTACTATCCCCTTTCTAGGAATCGAAATATATGCGAATGCCAAGTGCAAAATGTGTGTAGCTAAAAGTAGAGCGATCTTCACGTGTCACATTGTTAGACAAGGGAATTTATAATTTCATTCCAAATATATTGCAATGTTCTGTAGGTAGAGTCAAAAATAATGTACACGGAAATTTAAACCTTCATCCTTTTATTATAAAAAATGTGTTATATAATCTTTTGCACAAAGTTTAAGAGTTTTCTTTAAGTCTTTTGATCACTGTAAAAATTCTCTCACTGTAGGTTATGAACATTCCTCTTCGGCATACGATGTTGCCTTTGTGTAGAAAGGACGCTTGGTTTTGCCAAAAGCGGTCTCAAACGGGATAGGTTATGCTCCGTAGCTCATAGCAGCTCCGGAAGTAGGTATTAAAAGATATCTCAATAGTCCATGGCGGCTTCGAGAGAAAGTTTTTTCTTTTTTTTAGATGACTGATCAGTACTGGCACTGATAACTTCTTAGTCCCGTCATCCGCTTTTAAGCCGTCCTTTTCAAGGGAGGGCCTGAAGAAGGGTGGCTTTCCGTGCCCCCTTAGTTTCTTCTATAAAGTGTAAAAAATAAATGAAATCTTTGAGTTTTACGTCCTACGTTTATGCCGTTTAGGCTAAAAGAGACGGTGATTATAAGAAATGAATGAAATGGTGGAATGAAGATAGTGGGAGGAAACGGGAGAACCCCGAGAAAATCCACGAGCACGGTGTTTGTCCCCCACAAAGTCCACACGGCGCGAGATGAGATCGAATCAGGGACCCCAAGCACCGGAGGTGAACGCTCTACCACTGAGCCATCGCGCCACCTCCATAAAGAGTAGTTCCCTTCTGTTGTCATATAGCGAAAACATGTGGCTTATAGTACGTGTGGGTATATGGATCCTTGCAATATCTAATACAACATAAATACTTAAGTGATATTTAAGGTAGAAACACGGCTTCAAATGTACGAACAAAATTTTAAAAAAAATGTCCAATCAATCCCAATTTTGTCCCATAAAACTCAATTTTATCAAATAAAACCCCACTTGGCTGTTTTTATTTTAAACTGAGTTTTTTTACAACTCTGATTATCGGGGATCACAAATAGAATATACAGCATATTAGCAGAATCAATTTTTGATGTCACTATATTAAGAGAAGGTAGGCTTAAGTGCGTCTGTCCCTTTCCTACGCCACTGATCTACAATGAGAATTTATGCACATAATAAAATATACAAATTTTGGTATCAGTTCTCACACTTATCAAGCATATAGGCAGCTGTGTTTTATAAAAAGCAATACAAGTCCACTTTTTTTGGTTTTCCACCAGGTTTTAACACTTTATATATAGTTCTTCTAATATCGGAACGCATTACTTTGTGTCAGACGCGAACCAGATTCTGTTATTAGGAGGGGTGCAAGCTTTACTGGTAGGTCCAATACTAAAAGCCACTACATCTATGTAGTATTGAAACGTGTATTATTCTGCACCAGAAAAGACGATAAATAATTCTAAAATACTTACATCTGTATTTTTAGAAAAAAAAATGATAGAACTAGATACGTAGTTTTTATAAGAGAAAGTACAACTGAAGTGTACGATCAAATTTCCATTTCATCATTTCCCTGTTAAACAAGTATACTTTTATTGAAAAACTGCAGAAATGTATGTTGAGTTCGGAAGTTTGGGGTCTCGAACCGGTGGACACCCTTGGGTGCTCCTCTGCTTTGTATGATGATTTATTTTTTCGTTTCCATTTACTATTTCAAATCACAACACTTTAACAGTATTATAACATAACAAACCAAGAAATGGACTATGTATTGACTTCCAGTGTTCGTATGTTCTGTCCCCTATAAAGTAATGCAGAAAGGTATTCATACTTCCCCTCCCCCACAACATTTGTAACCAATAATGGCATATAAACATACAGTAGGCGACTCCCCAAAACAAACGCACGAACTCGTCAGATAGGTAGTAATACCACTTTTCATTCTAAATGTTATGCAGCCCAACACAGCAAGATGTAAAATGGGTTGCATAACCTGCAGGTATATTTTCTCTAAATACTCCAGAAATGAAACTGTTATATGTTTTTGTAGGAGATGAAACAAATATAAGTTTACGTTTAGCAGAAGGGCTTTAAAAACACGTTAAAAAAAAGAAAGAAATTGGATGATGCAAGTACTTATACATAACATAAGGTAATCAAATCTAACCTAACCTAATCTAAACTAATCTAAGCTAACTGAACCTACCTAAACTAACCTATTATTAGTAGAAATAAGCGAAATTATATATATATATGCAAAATTATGTTGGACTCTTACACTAACATAATCTAACATAAACTAACCTATCCTAATCTGAACAGAAATTACCGAAATTGTAACGTTATTTAGAAGAAAAAAATTGTTGGATCCCTTCTGCTAAACATAGGCCCAAATATATGTATTATGATTGCTATTGATAACTTGTAACGTCATCTTCAGATGACAACAAGTTGAAACCTCGCTCGTGTATTGGTAATCAATAGACTCTTTCCAATAGAGTCGTCGAGATGGAGTGATACTGACGCGTGAGTAACTGTGTGTATGTTAATTATTGTGTCTCCTTAGAGTGTTCGGCATATTTTGGTGGAATGTTCAAAATATTCGGATCTTATGAACTGTCTAATAAACTGAATCATATTTTTGGAGGACCATAATATACCCTTACTTCTAAAGTTCAGACTTCTATTTGTGCAATGGAGCTGACTAACATTCTCTGAAACATTTGTACCTTCGAGTTTTCTGTAGAAGAGTTCATATATTGTTTTAAACACTTCTGTTTTGTTTCAATTTACTTGTATTTTGTTTTATCTATGAGTGAATAATTTCATAGCTTTGACTTGAGCACAAGATTTAGTTTTTTCTTTGGTTCATTAGCATTTACTTATGTTTCTGCGAATTGTATTACATCAGCATCCCGATTTGTATACATACTCTCGTACTGGATTCCATCATGACGGGGTAACTGGGCTTATCACTAACATCGTTTTTAGAAAACATTTAATTAAATCATATAATAGATTTCCCTAACTTTTTTACTAAGGTTTAATAATGTAGTACAATCGTCTTCAAGAAAAACTTGACCACCCACATGTCTTTGAAACCTTTCTACTCTTACGCACAGTACAAATAAAATCAAATAAGAGTAGAATTTTTCTTTTGGCCAGTTGAGATCCGTATTTACAGCCAAAGTATCACAATTTCCTACGTACGCTTACAAAAATATGACCTTCTAAAGGAAAGTGAGTGGCCAAGAGTACTTGAACAAGACTGCACATACTTAATAATGACTTAGGGGGCGCGGTAGAGACCTGCACGGGGCGGGCTTGGGCGGGCCGACTCTATTATTTATTTGGACCGGGCCGGGCTTGGGCGGGCCGACACTGATTTCTCTTCAGGTCGGGCCGGGCTGGGGTCGATTAATTGCAATTCTTTAATAATTAATGACATTCGTTAAACGATAATTAGAATAAATGCAAACGTTGAAGAAGTGTGCCCGTGAAAAATGTTACAAAATCAAACTTCGAAAATTTATCGGGCCCGGGCCGGACTTGGTCCAAGAATTTTAAAAAACTTATCGAGCCGGGCCGGGCTCGGGCCGAAAATCTCCAAAACTTTTCGGGGCCGGGCTGGGCCGGGCCTACGTACATTCGGGCTGGATTGGGCTCGGGCCGAAAAATTCGGCCCGTGCAGGTCTCTAGGGCGCGGTTTCTCAGTCGTAGAGCGTTCACCTCCGGTGCTTGGAGTCCCTGGTTCGATCCCAGCTCGTTCCGTGTGGACTTTGTGGTGGACAAACACCGTGCTCGTGGGTATTCTCGGGGTTCTCCCGTTTCCTCCCACTTTCTTCATTCTATTTCACTCATCTCTCACCATCACCGTCTCCTTTAGCATAATCGGCATAATCGTGGGACGTAAAACTTAAAGGTTTCGTTTCATTTTCATTTTAATAATGATTTATTGTAATCTCAATTACTATGCCATGGCAAATTGGAGAGAACTGGCGTGTTCAGTGCTGAAAGGAATTTTTGGCAATTTTGGACGTGCTTCATCTTTAAGATCTCTACCTAAATTTCCTTTCGGTACTTAAAAGGTTCATGGTTAGATATTGTGAATAGCTCTTATGGTGTTAAACAAACAATGTTAACTTTTTATGTAAGTACTTAAGCGTACTGTGTAAGTTGTTGCTCATGGTCTATATATATTTCAAAAATAATTTCAGTATCATGCAAATAACGCCGAAAAGATTTCGTTCGAACCCAGGACACCGATCACTAATTCTAGTCATTGAAGTATGATTGCACTTGCATTTCTTTCCAGTTTAGTACGAGTTTTAAAATCTAAATTGCACGCTGGATTACACAAAACAAAGCATTTATGTTATTTTCGTGCATTTTTCTATCTGCCCATCAAGGTAGTTGTTCGCAAAGTATTGCTGAGTTGAGTTGATTTTGAGTTTAATGTCCTTTTCAGCAGCGAGGCTATATGAGACGTGGACCTATTGATTAACTTTATTAACTTGGAATCCGAACCACATGAGCTCCCGCCGAGAATCGAACCGCAAAGTATTGCATCAAAGTATGCTTAATTTACAGATTTTAATCAACTTAATGTTTTATATACCTAGATATTATCAATAATCTAATGTAAACAAAATTTTTCATATAAATTTGTTTCCTACACCCTAATACCCAGATAAGCCACCCTAATACCAGTTACAGTAAAAATGATAATGGTAATGAAAAAAAAATCAGTTTTAAATATGGTTCTGGAATGTTCCAGTTTTTCACAACAGACTAATGACCGCCTGGCAGTCCATTTTAAACCATTGGATTACCTTACGTTGTCCAAATTATAGGCTGATGTTTGTAGTAAACGATATCCTAACGCTTACTTGCAACGTGTTCTGATTCAAGCAATGAAACAGCTTTCTCGTGACCAGAGCAGTTGAAATTCCGTATGGCTTCATAAGATGAAGATTCTTAATAGTAAGTTCTTACTTCTTATATAGTATGCTGATCATGGTAAAGATACTTCTTTTTTATTTCTCAGACTAACTGGCCAGTAACGTGTATATTACAGTTTAAAATTATGTTATTTTATATTGAAGTATAACTTTGATAAGTCAATAGGAAAATATAAAGAAATATTACTTACCATCTGTGTTGACAGCAGAAACATAAGTCCAGTTGTGTCTCCGAACAATATCCACCATCACTTGTGCTTGATAGTAGTCAGACGGTACCACTCGCATGAAATAACTAAACCGTGCTTTATCACTTAAGTCTTTACTAGTAGTACTGTATCCGATTTGTGGTATACTAAACAGTTGTAACAGGTTTTGTACTTGAAGCGCGACAGAACTCGAACCGGGACCAATAACTCCGATGATTGGTGTGTGTTGTTTACGTGGTTGTTTCGCCGCTAGGGCAGTACACGTGTCATTAAGCTTTTTCTTTTTATGGTCTTTCACTTCCGGATCGGAAGTAATTGCGTCGCGAATAAATTCAATACTTTGTTCGAGTGCGACGGGCGCGTACCAACACGAGTCCCTGATCTCAACCCCTAACGTAATATTTGGTAATAAGTTAGGATCTTGATTTATAATATCCAAAGTTTGAAAAGTGACTTCAGTTCTTTGTATGCCGTACATTTCGCGCACTTCTCCACAAGCCAAAGAACTACTGCGTTTTTGTTTCGGTTGATAGTGGATAGAGAAAAGAGCACCAATCACAAAGTCACCCTTCATAACTGCTGGGCCTTTGTACCTTGTCTGGTCAGCATTACAGTGTGAGAGAGAAATAAACAAGAAGAAGAAGATGAGCGAGAGAAGTATAGGTGATACTCTTGCTGAGCAAGATCTGTTCATGATGCTGCACTTAAATGCATGTCGAAATATTGTGGCATCAGAGGAGTCAAAGTAGATTTGTTCTCTATAACAATTATTAGACGCATCCCAATACCGTTATTATGTGTATATTCTTCTATTTGTTACTCACAGCGATGCTAAAGCATAGCGCTTCGTTATTAACGTTAACAATGGATGTTGGATTCTTGTCATTACGGTGAGACCTGTAACGAAACAAAAAAGGTAAATTTAATATTGGGTAAGTTAAAAGTGTGTACTATTAACATGTACACAACACAAAACTGAATTGAATAAATGATTGCAGAAGGACGAATTCATTTTGTGTAGTTTTGAGTCATTATTAAAGAAATGCTATTCAAATCCAGGACTGCAGACCTCTCCTGCATTCAACCTATAGATCAATGTTGAAAGTTTACACCGTTGTAACATCTTCGACACCTGCCTCTTTTATATATTAGTTATGTACAGTGTGGCCCATAATTATCTATATGACTGACTGTAGTAGTATCTGTAATTCTTGACAAAAAGTTTCGATGTGGCAACACTGTATAGCCTGAGTGTGGGGATAACGGTCACTGGACTTGTGTGCTGTGTGCGTTTGTATTCTGCAGCAAACAATATTAGAGTGGCCAGCTTCATCTCCCGATTAGACGTCACCTGACTTTCTCTTATGAGGCGTATTAAAGAACTATCACATTACATACGCAATTTGACGAACTACGGGATGCTATCACAGAAGAGTTCCACAGGGTACCAGTACGGTTCTGTCAAGCTTCTTGTGACAACGTTGCTTTTCGTCTCCAGTCATGTATCAATTTGGTGGACCATGCCACGGAGAATAGAGACTAAAATTCTTATGAGGAAAGGCTGTGTTCATGTTCAATTTTGTGTTCAAGTGATGTTGCTAGTTTTTTTTCTTTTTTTGCCGTAGTCTTTGGAACATTACATAATTACGGGCCACACTGTATATCTCCAGAAAATCAGAAAATTTCATAAACAAAACTTTCACAAATGTGACTCGACTTCTTTCTTTAATCATCGAATCAATTGCAATTAAAAAGGAAAAGAATCGAGAAAATTGTTTCTTTAAATTGCAAATTTAGAAATAAGAAAAATAATGTTTCAGATATATTCAACCATTTTGGTGGACAATCTTACGTGCAGAGAATAACACTCTTACGTAGAGAATATCTAGTACTCTTATGGAATAGTCAGCTGACTATAAGAAAACAGGTAACTTAAGCATCTATGTCAATGGGCCAGGAAAATATTTATTTGATACATCAACAGGATATTACTAATCATTTGCAAGTGCTAATTACAGGGTTCTGGCACATTTGTCTTTCTTGGATTTAGATTCATATTATTGTATACAAGCCATATTTCAAGACTGTCTTTCAAGCGAAACAGAAAGCTATTTCTATTAAATAGTGTTTGAGATAACTATCTTTATCTGTTATGTATTGTGGGGTATATTCAGAAACAATTAAGTTGGGAATGTTAGTGGACGAACACAGGAACCAAATGTCATCATATTTCTAAGTTTTCCTGTATTTTTGTTTTAATTTTGCGACTTTCTTTCGTCTTTGTGAAGAGGTTTCAAAATATATTAATTTACTACCATGGGACTTTTAAATGTTACAGTGTCTTATCATGGGTTCCGGATATGTTACCATAGGTTCTTTGGTTTATTGATCTTCTTGTAATATTTTATTATACTCTACTACTCATTTACTATGAATAAATACAGTAATATTAGTGTGATAAACACATAATATGACATTCACACGTCCTGACTAACTAATATCTTAAAGAACAAACGTTTTATCACAAAAGAAACAGATTCCGAAAACGAATTCAATTCTTTCTTCTTTTATATCACTCTCTTCTTTTTGGTCTTTTTGGTTCTTACCACGTGCATATGAATTTTGCATTTAATTCTATGAGAGTCATCTATTTTGGCCATCTTATACGCCTATTTAACTATTTACAACTGACATGTACAGCTTTGTTTTCATAAGCCTAAACACCTATCGCTTTCTCTATGTAAAGATCTATATCGTAGGTAAACCTTAGTACTTTACCTTGAAAAAAAAAAAGATCTCAATTGGTCAAAAAGGATTTGTAATTATTTGCTTGAGCCCAACTAATGGATAAGAATAGGAAATTTCAATTAAGTACCGTATAACCTTCCACTATAGACTTTTGATGTTCAGAAAAGTATATAGTACACTGTAGTTGGCGCTGATGTGTTTCTTTTACAACTTATGAATACTTTTCTATTTATACGTCTGTCTCTGTCAGGAAAGAACTGCCTCTCAAGCCAATGATAAAGAAACTACCCATTCCTGGATACGTTTCTAATTATACTTTTTATACTGATTTAGAACGAAAAATCCAAATTTTAAACATACTAAGTTTACTAATAACACTAATACTAATTTTAAACGTACTCGTCCATGAACTAACAAGAAGAATGATCTCAAAGGTGGGATGTAAACTATTGATGCTGTGCATTGAGCTGAGAAAATTGGTTATATTTTTTCAAGAAGGGTCATATATATATATATATATATATATATATATATATATATATATATATATATATATATATATATATATATATATATATATATATATATATAGATAGATAGATAGATAGATAGATAGATAGATATAGATAGATATATAAATATAGATATAGATATAGTTATAGATATAGATATAAATATAGATATAGATATAGATATAGATATAGATATAGATATAGATATAGATATAGATATAGATATAGATATAGATATAGATATAGATATAGATACGGAAACTTCATAAAGGCAATCAATAATGTTTTGTAAATAATACGCATAAACAAAGTTATTATTATTTCAACATTTCAATACCTCATTAAGTCGTGTTATTAGTATGATCTCTACATGAGATCTTATGCAATTCGCTACAATAACATCATTTCCTGCTTTTTTCACTAACGTTAAATCTAACGAGACCAGGACAGATCTCGAGTACCACTTGTGATCGGCGCACCACTGTTTGAGAAATGCTACCATAGGTCGCTCGGAAACACCAGTGAGGAAAATTTCACATCTCGATCATACAATCGATTTGTGCGTCGTACGACAGTTCGAAACTCATACATTTTTCGTGTATGTAAGAAATGATACAAGCTCTATGTAACCATGTACGCTTTCATTATTTCACACCAAATTCTTCCCGGGCATTTAGAGGAGTTGCATATCTAATGCTTCCATTCATGATGTACAACTACAACTTGCATGACATGCATAACAATGGCGAATGGGAATTTCTCAATAAAGTGAAAAGCTCCATTGTCTGTAACAGAATCTGAATACAGCATTTCGCTGGATAAAATATCACTATCCTATAAAAGATCACTGGACAGTAATGAAATTTGAAGAAATACATGGATTTTCAAAAGATTTTTTTTCGTAAAATTCACATGTCATCATATTGTACAGCGGTGGACACTTCTAAATGGTACACCTTAGCCGTAAATCTCCATATGGCTGTACCATTTAGAAGTGTCCACCGCTGTACATATTGTAGCGGAATGAACATCTCTCTCTCTCTCTCTCTCTCTCTCTCTCTCTCTCTCTCTCTCTCTCTCTCTCTCTCTCTCTCTATATATATATATATATATATATATATATATATATATATATATATATATATAAAAATCATGCTGCTACTCAGTGCTACTCAGAAAATAAATAACTTATATAAATCTCTTTCCTGCATCCCTAGTGACGCAAGCGAAATAAAAATTAAAATGCTGCCTGAAATAATAGTTGAGATTGACTTAAATGTCTCTCATTTCCTCTTACTATTTTAGTTCTAAGAATTCTTCCATTGCATTCACTTGGTGTATGATGACCAGAAGTTATTAACCATATATTTTAATATAAAGAGCCTTATATTTAAGTAAGAAATTGGCATTGTTATTGTGCAAAACTTAAAAGGAGCTTTCACAAATATTTCTTAAGGTTAGCACAAAACAGTCACGACGTTAGAGAGGGCATGGGAGTGCACCGCTCCACCTAAAAGTCTCATGTGCACCCCCAATTGATTTGATTTATAGAATTTATCATTTATTCCATCATATTAATATATCAATGTTTTATCAAATATCAATGTATATTTATCATTTATTGTCTTATGTATAATAATAATAATAATAATAATAACAATTATTATTATATAATTCGTTAGTAGCGTTTAGGGATAAGTGGCAATAGTCCCCATACTTTTTCTATTTACCGTACATAGGAGGACCTAGTCTGTTAAATTTGGGGTCGTGAGTTTGTTTTGAAGTACCTTGAGGGGGTAATGTCTGTGACCTTAATTTACATCTACAGTTCATCTCATCTACATTTGATCTCTTCCTATATATAAAATATATAAATGCCCCAGCAAATGCACCGTATCTGTCACCTGAAATGATAAATGATCTTATATCTTGTTGTAATGCAGCAGCAAGCACGTAGCCAAGGGAAGGGGGGGGGAACAGAAATTTAAAAAAAATTAAGGAAGGGTGAAACAAAAAGAAACGAGCAAAAGGAAGAATCAGCTTTAAAAAGAAAGAGCTATAGACCTAAATAGAAATAATTTTTTGTCATCGTTCTCTGCAGTATCAAACATGTTATTTCAGAAACAGTTTTCTATTGCTCCATTAACTTGTCATTTGAAACAGACAGTAGTTGACAGAATACCCCTGGTGTGATAATCACAGTATTTCATGTCACACTCCCCCCATTACGAAATCTTGACTAAACGAACCCATATATGTTACTAGTAAAATAGTTTAGAATGATCGAGTCCTGGTGTGATAACCACAGTATTTCATGTCACGGGCCCCCAGTATTACGAAATCCTGGCTACGCCTGGCAGCAGTGATGGAAATTTTTATTACTGAATTAAATTTAGCTGAGGAATTCAGTGTTATAGCTTACGAAATCCGCAATATGAGCAGCTTAGCTTATGTGCAAGATATGTTAAAGATGATAAACCCATGGAACATACATTTTTTTAAAAGTTAAATACTACTGAGCCTAACCGGCATAAACGTGGGACGTAAAACTCAAAGATTTAATTTTTTTCTAAACACTACTGCGATACCAAAAGCTGTTGTAAATACCCTACCTGGTTCGGGAGTAAGGACGGAAAGTGTATGCTTGAGTCAGGTCTACGATAGTGCAAGTGTTATGAGAGGATACGTTTCAGGACTTCAAACTATTTCTAGAGATGAATATCTTTATGCGGTCTGTACATATTATTACGCCCATTAGGTTAATCCGGTATTATTACGTGCATGTTCATCCTCAGCAAAAGAAAAATTGGGCACGCGGAAATACATAGAAGCAAACCGCGGTTCACCAGGAATGTACTAAACTAGCAGACAAAAGAAAAGAGACAAAACTGCATTGGCTACAAAATCCAAACGATATAACTACACAAAGTCGGCGGGAAATTTACAAAACTTTTAGAACAAAGAAACACGATTTTTGAAAGCTGTAATTATTGAACTTGAAGATAATAATAAAAACAAAAACATTCAGGACATGTATAAGGGCATCAACGAATTTAAGAAAGGCTACCAACCTCGCGCTTATATATTGAAAAAGTGCACACAGCAAAACTATATATTCCAGAGCCTTACCGAACAGAAATAGAAATTGCTATAAAGAAATTAAAAACTCAAATCTCTGAATGTAGATGACATTCCGTCTGAGTTAATTTTAGCTGAAGGGAAAAATTGTGGAACAATATACACAAACTCATTCTCCTTACATGGAACAAGGAGAAATTTCCATAAGACTGGAAAGAATCAATTATTGTTCCAATTCTCAAGAAAGGTGACAAAATTGATTGTAATAATTATCGAAACATCTCTCTCCTGTCAACATATAAAACCCTCTCAAACATTCTATTAGCAAGATTGTCCCCAAAAGTAGATAAAATTATTGGAGATTATGAGCGCGCATTCAGGTGAAATCGATCAAGTATCGACCAGATATTTACCATTCGATAAATACTCGAAAAGAAATGGGAATACAATACCCCGATACACCAATTATAATACACCAATACACGATATAATACACGATACACCAATACCCCGATACACCAATTATTTATTGATTTTTAGAGAGAGTTATGACTCAGTTAAGAGAAAAACACTGTGCAACATCTTACCGAATTTGGGATACCGATAAAGCTAGTTAGATTATTTACGATGTGTTTTAAATAAATTCCAAAGTAAAGCCCGCGTAGGAAAATACTTGTGTATGAGCTTTCACGTTGAGAATGGCCTGAAACAGGGAGATGCGTTGCCGTCCTTCGGCTATAACTAGAGATGCAAATGAGCGAACTTTTCAGGCGAACTTTCGTTTTCGAACGTTCGTTTCCGAACTTTTTATAAGCAACATTTCCCGAACTTTCGCTTTTTTTTCATCTACTAATTAGCAACACTCATTTTTATATTGCACCATAATGATACAAGATGGACTGACACACATTGATATTATACATGATATGGATAAACACGTAAAACACATTATTGTAACTGAATCAGTGCTTTCCACAAAGAAAAAAAATATTAAATAAAATGATTAATTTTGCATTGGTAATGCGTGAATTTATGATATAAACTTGTTTGTGCAAGTCAAATTTTAAGTTTTCGGTTGTCAGCATCATGTAAAATTGAAGGTTTCTGCCGAAAACATACTGTTTTATGATATAGGCTTGGAATTTGAAATGCATGCTTGTAACGCTCCGTAACGTCTTTTGAAAAAATGTGAAAATTATGTACTATTAGAAAGAGAAAAAAGAAACTAAAATAAGTTTACTTCGATTTTTAATATAGCCATGTTATATACCAAAATGTTTGTAATTTTACAGGGATTTTTTAATGGACAATTTAAAAAATGAGCCGAACTTTCGCGCGAACTTTTCATGTTTAAACTTTTCATGAAATTTTCCAACACTAGCTATAACCATGAGAGACTATGTCAGCCAGATGGCTCACGTTCAATTGGATGATGAGTGGCCAGCTTACCCAGGCGCCATTATTTATAGCCTTCTGATTGGAGTTCGATAGTTCCGATTTCAGCCAGCTTTCTAATTGCTTCAAGATGCTGTGTCAATAGAACATTTTAGTGCTCCCAACGAGAATAGAACCAGAGACCATTTACACCGAGGTCTTTTACTATAACAATGCTGCTATACTGGAGTTTAATAATAATAATAATAATAATAATAATAATAATAATAATAATAATAATAATAATAATAATAATAATAATAATAATTTTAAACATCCACTTTCTTTTTAATGCTCTCTATTCGCACTCTCAGACAGTAAATTTTGATCCCTATAGTAACGAAAAAGAAAATGAAATGAAATTTTTGAGTTTTACATCCCATGGTTATGCCGGCTAGGCTAAAGGAGACGCTGATGATGAGGAATGAATGAAATGGTGAAATACAGAAAGTGGGAGGAAACGGAAGAACCCTAACCCGAAACCCACGTACACTATGTTTGTCCACCAGAAAGTTCACTTGGCGGGATCAGGGTTTGAATCCGGGACCCCATGCACCAGAGGAGGTGAACACTCTACCACTGAGACTCTTTTTCTGCACCGAAAAGGATAGTTATATTTAATTTCACTTACAATACAATAAGTATTAAGTCAAGGTGCAGAGGTAGTCACCGAAGACGGAAGATCAATCACTCTCTTGGTTTCTCTAGCGGCGTCTCTGATTCTGCCCATACAAGAGATCGATTTTAGTCGTTCAGTTCGTAAATACCGTAGACGCCTTGCCGATTATTTCAGCTGGATAATGCTACAGATAAATATGTCTAGAGGTAAAGGGTAAAATCTACAAATGGCCTTTGATCCTAAGAGGCTTAAAGTTGCTATAATACTTAGCAGCGATTTAAGATAAATACCATACATTCCCGGACATTTTAGTTCAAGGAAGAAGGAAAGATTTGTAATTTTACATGGTACATGCTTTGGACCACATTTGTATGTATGTATGTGTGTGTTTTATTAGTATTATTATTATAACAGTCCAGAAAGTCATTGCAATTGTATTGAGACTACTGTAGGTAACTATGTGTCTGTAGGTAACTATGCAGTAAATGAAGTTTATTGTTACATTGTTCTCTTGTATGTAACTCGCATTTTTCTCACCATCTTATGATGATAGTATTGAAAAGATCATGAAAAAATCCCAACCTAGAAAGAAATAACATAGTATAGTATATCCTACTTTCGAGATGTTTAGAAGATATACAATACAGTACAGTTGTACACAGTGGCGTATTTACGATTTTGTTTCGGGGGGCTCTGCTAACTTTCGGGGGGAACTTTTGCCTGAAAATATGAAAATTCTGCAAGATATTTTATATACTTTAATATAGTAAGTAAGATTTTGGGGGGGCTTAAGCCCGGAAGCCCCTCCTAAATACGACACTGGTTGTACAGTATATATAGAGCCTGATTCAAAAGAAGATGGACTCAATTTTGTACGTAAATATTAAGAAATGTTTTAAGTTATCCTGCTCTCGTCTATCGCACTACTGGATGTGTTGTTTATAATCTGATACAAAAAGTCCAATTATTGCGTTCAAAATTCGATTTTCAGCGGCCACGAGATGTTGCGCACTACATATGAAACTAGAATTTTAGGGCCTCTCTATTGTCTACACGGCATTCTTGTAGCGCTTATGAGTATTATCTTTCACAATAAAAAAAGATACATATTTTTTTCGCACGATAGTATACATTGGACCTTGCTATGAGAATTAAATCGGCGAAGATACCTTCCTACAACTCACTGATTTATTTAAACTTCTAAATAATTTCAAAGGCACAAACCTTAACAAAATCTATAAATGTGTAAATTTTATTCTTTTCGTACAAAACACTATGGAAGTGTCATAAAAATTAAAAAGTAGAAAATAAAACTAGTGATCTGTTTTTAATTTCACAATTTAAACCAAAATTAAACTGTTTTACATTTATAGGTTATGTGAAGGATGTTACATGTTCCTCTGAGGATCAATGGATCCATATTGAACTACCATCCATACAACCCGTCTTTGATTCCTTGTTACACCTATTTTCCATTGGTCAGGTAGAACAACAGTCAAAAAAAAAAATATTACAATTTTAGATGTAGGTCCATTTTTTCTGCGGTATATCTTTTATAAAGGTAACCAAGAAAGTCCAGTCGCCTTTTCACCCACCACCTTCGAACATCGATATGTCACCTAATACGTACCTGCAAGATCAAAAATAGCCACCATCAACATCAACGACCTTCTGCCAACGTCCTGGAAGGCCATGCATTCCATCGCGGAAGAACTTGGTGGATTGTAAAACGAAGAAAGTATGAAGTGCATTTTGCAACTCTACTAGGGAGTTAAACTGGCGTCCTCTAACGTGATTGTCCAAGGAATGAAACAAGTGATAATCGGACGGTACAATGTCCGGGGAGTATGACGGATGCAAAGCGTTTCCCATCCAAGGCGTAGAATGTCCCAGGTCATCCTAGCCATGTGGGGTTAATCGTTGTTCTGTAACAGGAGGACACTTTGCGATTCAGAAGTTTTGAGTTTTCTTGAACACGGCTCAACTTCTGACAGTACATAGTTGCATTGATGCTCTGACCAGCTGATAACAGTTCCTGATGCATGATGCCGCGAGCAGTCACCGAACACACAGGAGGACTTTATTCTGGTGCAGTACTGGTTTCGGCTGTTTTGGAACAGGTTCATGGGATGCTAACCAATGATGACGGCGGCGTGTAGCTTCGTACAGGACCCACTTCTCACCACACATCAACACACTGTTCAGAACTGGCTCCTTCCTCAGACGAGACAACAAAGAAACACAGGTGTCTGCACGCGTTGCCTTCTGGCCCGGAGTCAAATAATGCGGGACCCGTCGACGCAACTTGTAGTGCTTCCCAAGTTGATGGAGGTGCTGCCGAATGGTTTCTCCACTCACACTGAATTGTAGTCCCAGTTACTCACATGTCTGGCCAGTTCGACTCAATTGCTGCCTGAAGATCTTCATTTTGTACCTGTGTTGGTCTTCCGGCATGTGGTGCGTCATCGAGTGTTTCGTCACCGTTCTTAAACTTGTTAAACCACCGCTGCACTGTCCACGTAGTCACGGAACCCTCTCCAAAGACCTGGCATATCTTCCGCCCCGCTGCAGCGGCGTTTGAACTCGTACACGCCCTTATGACACTCTGTGGAGGTCTCATGTTCACTCTGTCCTTACGAAAGTTCACGGTGTAACTGAACTGCCACAACCAGGTAGCATCTTGGATATACCCACAGCAACAACTAACCTCCGCCTTAACCCCATTCACTTCAACTCACGGTGTGAGGGCCAATTGAACACAGACCTCCACAAAAAGCGATGAACTTTCTTGGTTACCTTTATATCAGAGATGATAATGTATGATTTTATATATATTAAAAAAAGCCAATTCTATGTTTTTATCTACATATAGGTCTATACCTGAGAACTCCAATACGTCTCCTCTATTACAGTTCATAAACAGATATTGTCGACCAGTTCGATGTTTGATGTGTGATCAGTATACTAACCTGCATAATCTATATTACTAAAACTAAATATAATTAAAATTATTTTTTCTTTAGAAAAAAATACTAACCTTTAGTTCTAAACAAAACATAACATGTAATTCAAAATGTTAGTACGTTATCACGTTTCATTACACAAATATCTGGAAAACAACTATGAGATTAAGGGTGGAATTTCATACCAAGTGTCCGTTGCGTTCGTTGCTTGCGATTCCTACGTGTAACCAGCAGAAAGTTGTGTTACAGTAGAACCGTACCCAAACAACTTCCTCAATTAGCTATTCAACCAAATCGAAAGCAAAGAACACAAGGGACGCTTACATGAAAATCCGTCTTAATACATATATTCTTTGAAGTTTCCAAGGTAAAGTGACGAACGTTATAGATACTTCTGTTATAAATGAAGCGATGACTTATTTAAAAATACCTACAGTGAAGTGCAAGGAATTGAAATTTATTGAAAATATTCCTTCTTATAACCTGAACGATAAGATTCTTGAATAGCCCCCCCTTGGATCCGCCACTTTTAGTATACGTGATTTTTCACCTCGAAATATAATGCTTGAATTCGATTTTCGTCCGAATGTGAAAAATGACAAGAACTTTAAACCTTAACGAACTCAACAATAAAACATCTCATGGCTAAAATAGTTGTTGTAAGCAACTGATGAAATCCAAGGGTGCTCATTGTAACACCATCAATTCTTTCCCTATTTGTTTACCAATCATCATAAATAAGAACATTACATGAATATTATATTTTGCATTTTAAGTCAAAATCTATTTTTCCTTTACATACATATATTTAAGGGAGAACAAATAACGTGAACATTTTTTTTGCCAAACATAATAACTGATCAGGTTTCATAATGCCGAAAATATCCTTATTATCATAATACATGTAGGAATTACGTTTAAAAAAAGTGTCTTAACAGTGGAAACAGAAACAGTATGCACATTTTAAAGAATGTCGCTTCCCCTCTTGCTGAAATAGTGTTCAGTAGCGACTACGGACACAAGTGTTTGTTTTCTGATAAAGGTAACTGAGGAGCGACACAATCTGCCTCAAGATTCACAATCCACATTTATCATGTTTTCCTAAAACAATAATAATAATAATAATAATAATAATAATTATATTCTATATGTAAGTAGTAACTTATTCCTTTGTCTTAACATTCAATCAGTGTGTTAATTGAATATTCTCCCCATACCAGGGGCAACGAACATGAAATCTTTTTTTTTTTTTTATCGTCCCACATTTATGCCCTTTTAAGCTAAGGGAGACAGATTATTAATTCAAATGAATTATCAAGGAGGAATTGGTAGATTGAGAATATGGAAAGAAACGGAAGAAACCCGAGAAAACCCACAAATACGATGTTGTCAACCGCAAACTTATTTGGTCAGGGATTGAATAAGGCATCCGGCGAACCAGAGATAACACTCTACCACTGAGCTACGGGATCCTCCAGGAGGATGAATGCCATTCATATACTACCCAGTAATCCCGGAAGCTATCTATCTATCTATCTATCTATCTATCTATCTATCTATCTATCTATCTATCTATCTATCTATCTATCTATCTATCTATCTATCTATCTATCTATCTATCTATCTATCTATCTATCTATCTATCTATTTATCTATCTATCTATCTATAACTCTATGGTCCATGGAACCCCGAGGTTCAATGCCGCGTTCACAAAAGCTCTCCACTGACTTTTATCCTTAGCCAACTGGATCCAGTTTCTACTTTGTATTCTAATCTCTGCGAGATCCATCTTAATATTGTCCTCCCATCTGCGCCTAGGTCTCCCTAATGGTCGTTTTCCGATTGATCTTCCAGTCAAGACTTTGAAAGCGTTTCTACTTTCTTCCATTCTAGCTACATGACCTGCCCACCTAAGCCTCCTAGACTTGACGACCCTAACAATGTTGGGTAAACCGTATAAACTATGTAGTTCCTCGTTATGAAGTTTCCGCCATTCCCTATTCCCGTTCCTCTTGGGTCCGAATATTCGTCTCAGGATCTTGTTCTCAAATACTTTCAGTCTATGTTCTTCCCTCAGAGTAAGTGACAATGTTTTGCAACCATACAAAACAACAGGCATGATTATCGTTTTATATATTTTAAGCTTCAAATTCCTCGACAGAATTCGCGACGACAAGAGATTTTGAACCGAATAGTAACACGAATTCCCTGCTTTTAGTCGACATTTAATTTCTTCGTGAATATATATATATATATATATATATATATATATATATATATATATATATATATAGTGTGTGTGTGCGTGTGTCTGTAAACAAGTATTGCCACATGTACTATTATCTTATGTTAAAGATATATAGATCATTCAAGATGAAACGAGATCATCACCTGTTTGAGTGGATGTTGTGTGACATTGATGCTCAGTTGACGTGAGCTGGGATCGAACCAAGGACGCCATGCACCGGAAGTGAACGCTCTACCACTAAGCCATCGCGGCAGCTTCAAGAAACAAATGTGTGTCTGGTTCTAACGACTGTAAAAAGTTTGAGAAGAGAGATTTTTTCATAAAGAATTTTTTTTAGTTTGACCACACAAAATAGAAGTTGTTCCCAGTTTCTGGTGGCAATTCGAAAAAAATTCTAGAAATAAGGAAAGTTATCCCTACCAGAAATAAACATCTTCTCTAGGGAGTGATAAAGTTTTGCCAGAGAAGATTCCTGGCATTGACCCGTCAGCTTGCACACTTCATTCAGCCATTCAATGAAAAGAAAAATTAAATGAAATGAGATTTCCAGTTGTATGTTTAAAGCTTATGCCCTTTAGGCTGAAAAAACCGGGTGATTAACGGAAATAAATTATTATGAAATAACTGGTGGAATGATAATGTAAGAGGAAAGGTGAGAAGCTCGTCAAAATACATCGACACAATCTTGTCCTCCACAAATTAACAATGGCCGGGATTGAGCCTGATAACTCTCACACCAGAGGTCAGCTCTTTACCATACTTTACTGTCTCTCTTGTTGAGTGGGGTATTTCATCCATGCTGCGAGCAAATATACCCAAAACTAGGTGCTCTTCGGATTTCATTGCCGCTTATAAAGGGATATTATTGATCGTGTTGCTAATAGTGAAAAATTGTCTCATATTATCATATTGCTGCTGAGTAACATCACTCACGTCCAGCCATGAGAACTATCCTTGCAGATGACCATGAAGATAAGCGTCAAGAATTTGCTCAGATAGAAGTAGGTCTTTTATAAGTCTACTGGAATCTAATAATCTGATCTGTGAGACGATATTCTTCTCCGACTATCAAGGGAAAATGATATTACACAGGACGCGCAGGATATGATATCACCCACATGTCATCCGAACTGAATATTCTGGACGAGTTCCAACTCATTTTTGCGGCGATACAACAGATGCAGGGCCGGAAGAGATTGTTCCTGTTCCTGGACGAATAAACTACTTACTTACATCCAAATATTGGCTAAGACCTCACTTTATGCAGAAGGTTCGTACTCAGAGGCAAATACAAGCATAGATAGAAGGTTATCCAGAACTATATTTATAGAATGACCTTTTCAACCGCCAGACCTTAACCAATAGAATATTTACAGTTGAGGAATGGGAAGATTGGAATCGTTTCCAACTATAGGTTTCGAATCTTCTTGCTAACCTCCCTAATCGTCTGGGTGACGTTATTGAGATCCATGTTGATTACACTAAATGTTAGAGTTATTTTATTTTAAAATATTTGCGTTTTTATGACTCTTTCTTGTCGTTCAAGACGAATGTTTCGTTCGAATAGAAGCGACTAAAAACTTATGCTTGCTTCCGCCTAAGTGAGCATAATACCTAAGAGACCGTTACCTACCTAAGAGAAAGTTAATACCTAATACCTAAGAGACAGTTATATCAAAATCCAATTTTAATTTTTACGTTCGTCTAAATTAACGTCTAACCAAATTTTAGAGATAATTTACGTATTTTATATATTTTTTGTAAAATTCAACTGTTCTGTTTTTTTTTTTTTGGTCCAAATTGAGGGGAGCGACTTCTGGAGATACAGTTAAATAATTTAATTTTCTTGTAAATGTCAAAGGCACATCTTATGCTAAAATTGGTATTTTATTTTTTTATTCATAAAATTAAATTTTTATTATTATATACTAAATATATTGTGCATTCAAGAAGCAAGCTAAAGTTCTTCTAAAAAATATTTACTAAAAATAATTTACATCGCATTCACTTTCCCTAATTTCAATCCTCACCGACAAGAGCAATTCTTAATCTTACAAGAAAACACACATAATTTGTTTCAGTTTTTAATAGATGTCACTCTGAAATATAATATAAGTGACATACATGTAAAAAATATGTCACTTACTAAAGCAGGGGTGAATTTTTACCCTTACCACAGTGTCAATTATAGCCTATAGCCATAACTAAGACTTGAAATCAATTTACCTAATAGTTTGTGAAAATAGGACATTTCGGAGAAATGTTATCGTCGTTATGACAGGAAGTATACTCACCCCTTTTCCTCTGACTAACTCTAAACAATAGATATGTGTTTGTAATTTCAAACAAAACACATACTATTTCATAAAATTCAGAGAACGTTTAGAATTTTGTTTGCAAACCACGTTTAAAACAAATGGAAGAGGAATAAAATCCACTCTTTCATTATTGACAAATTACGACTGTGTGCAATGGAAATGATTGGGAACAGGGTTTCTTCCAGACATGTTTGTTGGGGCGCACTCCCTTCCCCCCGGGAGCTCTGAGAGTGCCCCCGGAGACCAAAATAATACGTCTATAATATAATAATAGATAGAATAGTACCAGCAGTGTCCCCCGCAATACTAAGTGTGCCCCAGGAACATTGTTTCTGGAAGAAACACTGATTGGGAAGCCTCAAAGAAACTTCATGCCATTTTGTTTCAAAATTGAGTGACTTTTGTGAAACTTATCGAGGAAAATTGTTTTCTTATTATTTAAATAAGGAAATTTCGAACTTCAGGAGAAACTTGGCACCTTTTACACGCTTATCCTTTATTAATTTCAACCGCAACTATTGGGGATGATCCGAATAACCTAGAAAATATATTTAGTAGATTTTGTCAAAAATGGAATTATCTTCACATAGTTTATAGTGGAAAATTGTTTTGTATGCATATGTTCAGACAGTGAACGTGGAGTGGATGTTTCCTAAATTTCCCCCGTACTCTTGATGTACTTCAGTACCAAACAACATGATTATTTCGAAAGGCTGGGCCAAGCCATAAACAACTTCCATTAAAACCGGATGGATTTTACGAGAGTTACTGTGGAAAAAACGTACAGAGACAGACACCCAAATGGCAGCTGAGTCGAATGATAAAAGTGAGCGTAGCGAGTTTCAACTGAAACTGGTGATGCTGTACATTGTATAATGAACCGAAAGTCTTTTTTAATTATACAGATTTTCATTGTCTTAATCAATATCAATTGCAGTATATTTCATAAAAGTCGTCGAGGTTTTATTTTTCTTTATTTTATTACTTTTTTTAAAGAAATTTTCGCGAAACATAGTCTCTTCTCAGAAGAGCCTTAATTTCTTCTTCATTATTGATTGATTTCAACCCAAGCAGCAAAATTATGGGAAAGACTCATACAGCATTACATACCATATTATATCAAAATTGAATTAAAATATTATTTGTTTTTTATAAAAGCTATTGTGGGAAATATTTTCTGAATGACGAGGAAGGTGTTAAATCCATTGCCTTTTCATTGACTGATTCTAAACCCAAGCGTTGGAGATGAATTGAATACCTAAGAAATATATGTTTAAAACTTCAACAAAACCGAATATTTGTTTACAAAAGTTACCGTAGGGCCACTTTTTTTTTTAATTGCAAAGGTTAATACATCCCCTTATTCTGTATTAATTTTAACTGCAGTCAGGAAGAATCAATGAAAAGCTCAAATAAAATATACGCCGTGACGTTACAAAATCAAATAGGTATTTATTTTTTTAAATGAAAATTATCGTGGTCCATGTTTTTTTTTTATTTAATTGAGGAGGGGAAGATTTGCTCTTTTGTTCTTGACAGACTTTAAATCCATGCACTGGAGTATTTTGGAAGCCAAAAAGAAGATGTACGCCATATTGGATTAAAATCGAACTATTTTTTGTGTGAAAGCTAATCCCTTGCATACAAGTGGAATCCATGTGAATGTCATAAAATACTCTATTGTAAAATACCAACGACGTCCATGGGAAAGTCATGAAAACGTATTCCTTATTAACAGTCGTATTAATCCTGGGGATGATGAAATTTGTTAGTGGTTGCAAGGCAAGACTTAGTTCTACTATTTCTCCTTAGACGACAGCACCTTACTGACAGAAAAGAAAAAAATGTGTTGTTTCAGTAGATGGCAGGCCTAAAGGATCATTCAATTACGACATACGGGTGTTTGCTTTGACGATAAACAATTGGCAACTTCGAGATCGTATTTCGAGATCGGAAATAAAAACTGTCTTTAATCTCTGGACAGAGTTGCTAACCTGAAATAACACAAAATCCCTTCAGAACATCAAAATTTCCCTTTTTCAGTCCAAATATTCCACAATGCAAATAATTGTGTTTATCAGTAATGTAAATGCTTTCCTCACGCGTGCACAATACCTATGTCCTATATAACAGTGTTTTAATAGTAAATGAAAACCTGGTATTACAGCACACATGCAGGAAAATGACACCTGGAAGGCAAGGGGTTAACCAAGACATTATTTCTTTTTATTTAAATAAAGGAAACTTTTGTAATACAGGGAAATTAATTCACTTTTACTATTTATTCTTAATCGATTGCACTTGCAACCAAAGGGAACGATTCGGTATCTTAAAGACAGTATACACTATGATTTATCGAAATCGAATACTTTTATGTACACTCATGTTCAAAATTCTATAAATATGTTGTTGTAGGAATATAATTTGATGACGAATTTGCCCGGTATTTCTTACAATGTTAGTATGTGTATAATCGGCAAAGACATGAATGTGGCAAATTTCATGTCAAAAGAGCAGTAAATAAGAACAATAAAACTAAAATAAAATTTTTTTGTCCATTTAGCAACATTTTGTTTTCCTCATTCTAATTTTCGTATTTATAATTCTTTTCCTGTGAAATTTACCACAAATATAGATTTCCCGATTACACAGATAGTATCAGTATTAAAAGTACCCTGCAAAATCATTATCAAATTATATTCCTACAAGAAGACAGTTATAGATATGCGACAATAATTTTGGACTTGAGTGTACATAGTTTATACTATAAAATTGTTTTGTATGTACACAGTCCGACAATTATATAATGAAACTGGTTTTATTGTGGAGAAAAAGAAATATGTTAGAAACAAATGATTGTATGCTAATAAAAGACATAACCTTTGCTTACGAACTGGCAACATTGCATCGGTGCCCGCTAAGTATGACGGGAACTATGACGTCATATTCAGTGATATCAATTTAGCCTATTTTTGGCTAAATCTAGCCTATTTGGAGAGGTATTTAGCCATACAAAGTTACAAAATGCTTATAGCCTTAAATAAATACAAACATTATTTAAAAAGTAGTAAACAAGGAATCAAGGCAACATGATAATTAATCAACCACCGTTGAGTTCATTTTTCTAGTCGCTGCCTTAACCTAGATTTTTGGGTAATTCAAATTTTGGACACACTGTAATTTCTATGGATGGTAACACTGATAATTCTTTCGGTTCGTACTTTCAGATGTAGAATACCATTATCTATTATTGTGGTAAGTTAAATTTCATTATCTCTTTTCACTTACGAAAAATGGGCAAAAGAAAATTTGTTAGCTTTTGAAAAATATTTAGTAGTCTGCCCCCTTAAACAATTCAGTGCATCCAGTTCCAGCGCTTCGGCTAGCTGCGGCTTCGTCGATGATGACGTATTTCAATTCAACTGATAATATGGTTGTTGACTTTCATAAATCCGATGAGTTATTGAAGGATTTTTATTATAATTAAAGTCATGTATGTTGCATATTAGTCTTCAGCGAATAAAATTTAACATTTCAAATTTTACTATAACTCACTTATAATCCTACTCACAAAAAAGGAGTTTAAGATCTAGAATGAGGTTAGCAGGTTAGCAGTTTAAAATCTAGCCTTTTTTTTTGAGTAAACAAACTTGTTTCTGAAGACCATTTAGCCTACTTTCTTCAGAAGTTCTTGGCAACACTGGTCATATTTGACGAAAAACGAAAAGAAAAAATCTTCGATCTTACAACATGAAAAACAGATTGACAGATGAGAAAGCTAATCACAAAAGCACAAACCAGGCTGATGTATACCCTGAATACATTTAAACATTGTTGTAAGTTTTATATTATTTTTGTTGTGTGAACTATTGCTGATTGTGTTACGTTAGTAAAAGTATATACGGGGTGTTTCAAAACAACACCGACAACGTTTGGGAGGTGATTCCTGACACCAAGATAAGACAAAAAGTATAGACCGACCTGGGTGCACAAATGTTTCCTTTCGGAGTTATAGACTGCCGTAAACATGAAAAAATGAACTTTAAGGGTTCATAGCTCCAATACTATGGGACCTACCGTGGTCGGGTCAAGACTTCACTTAAGAACTAGTATGTGCACTATGCAAATATCTATGTTTCAGAGGGCGTCATTAACTTGTTCCGCCACCAATGAATTTCAAGATGGTTTCTTTTGCATCGTTTTGTGCGCGTTTTGTGCCGATTTGTGCGCCTATTCCCACGTTTTGTGCGCCACCGGAAGTGGGTCAAAATGGGTCTCCAAATATGGCGGAACAAGTTAATGCTGTTCCGCCACCAACGAATTTTGAGGTCATTCCCATCACATCGTTTTGTGCGTGTTTTGTGCCGTTTTGTGCGCCTATTCCCACGTTTTGTGCGCCATCGGAAGTGGGTCAAAATGGGCCTCCAAGGTGGGGCAAAAGTGACCCACTGTTCCGCCACTAACGAATTTCGAGATGGTTTCTTTTGCATCGTTTTGTGCGCGTTTTGTGCCGTTTTGTGCGCCTATTCCCACGTTTTGTGCGCCACCGGAAGTGGGTCAAAACGGGCCTCCAAGGTGAGGCAAAAGTGACCCACTGTTCCGCCACTAACGAATTTCGAGATGGTTTCTTTTGCATCGTTTTGTGCCGTTTTGTGCGCCTATTCCCACGTTTTGTGCGCCATCGGAAGTGGGTCAAAATGGGCCTCCAAAGTGGGGCAAAATTGACCCACTGTTCCGCCACCAATGAATTTCGAGATGGTTTCTTTTGCATCGTTTTGTGCGCGTTTTGTGCCGTTTTGTGCGCCAATTCCCACGTTTTGTGCGCCATCGGAAGTGGGTCAAAATGGGCCTCCAAGGTGGGGCAAAAGTGACCCACTGTTTCGCCACTAACGAATTTCGAGATGGTTTCTTTTGCATCGTTTTGTGCGCGTTTTGTGCCGTTTTGTGCGCCTATTCCCACGTTTTGTGCGCCATCGGAAGTGGGTCAAAATGGGCTTCCAAGGTGGGGCAAAAGTGACCCACTGTTCCGCCACCAATGAATTTCGAGATGGTTTCTTTTCATCGCTTTGTGCCGTTTTGTGCGCCTATTCCCATGTTGTGCGCCATCCGAAGTGGGTCAAAATGGGCCTCCAAGGTGGGGCAAAAGTGACCCACTGTTCCGCCACCAATGAATTTTGAGATGGTTTCTTTTGCATCGTTTTGTGTGCGTTTTGTGCCGTTTTGTGCGCCTATTCCCACGTTTTGTGCGCCATCGGAAGTGGGTCAAAATGGGCTTCCAAGGTGGGGCAAAAGTGACCCACTGTTCCGCCACTAACGAATTTCGAGATGGTTCCTTTTGCATCGTTTTGTGCGCGTTTTGTGCCGTTTTGTGCGCCTATTCCCACGTTTTGTGCGCCACCGGAAGTGGGTCAAAACGGGCCTCCAAGGTGGGGCAAAAGTGACCCACTGTTCCGCCACTAACGAATTTCGAGATGGTTTCTTTTGCATCGTTTTGTGCGCGTTTTGTGCCGTTTTTGCGCGCCTATTTCCACGTTTTGTGCGCCATCGGAAGTGGGTCCAAAGTGGGCTCCAAGGTGGGGCAAAAGTGACCCACTGTTCCGCCACTAACGAATTTCGAGATGGTTTCTTTTGCATCGTTTGTGCGCGTTTGTGCCGTTTTTGTGCGCCTATTCCCACGTTTTTGTGCGCCATCGGAAGTGGGTCAAAACGGGCTTCCAAGGTGGGGCAAAAGTGACCCACTGTTCCGCCACCATGAATTTCGAGATGGTTTCTTTTGCATCGTTTTGTGCGCGTTTTGTGCCGTTTTGTGCGCCTATTCCCACGTTTTGTGCGCCACCGGAAGTGGGTCAAAACGGGCCTCCAAATATGGCGGAACAAGTTAATGCTGTTCCGCCACCAACGAATTTTGAGGTCATTCCCATCACATCGTTTTGTGCGTGTTTGTGCCGTTTTGTGCGCCTATTCCCACGTTTTTGTGCGCCATACCGGAAGTGGGTCAAAATGGGCCTCCAAGGTGGGGCAAAGTGACCCACTGTTCCGCCACTAACGAATTTCGAGATGGTTTCTTTTGCATCGTTTTGTGCGCGTTTTGTGCCGTTTTGTGCGCCTATTCCCACGTTTGTGCGCCATCGGAAGGTGCGGGTCAAAATGGGCCTCCCAAGGTGGGGCAAAAAGTGACCCACTGTTCCGCCACTAACGAATTTCGAGATGGTTTCTTTTGCATCGTTTGTGCGCGTTTTGTGCCGTTTTGTGCGCCTATTCCCACGTTTTGTGCGCCATCGGAAGTGGGTCAAAATGAGCTTCCAAGGTGGGGCAAAAGTGACCCACTGTTCCGCCACCAATGAATTTCGAGATGGTTTCTTTTCATCGCTTTGTGCCGTTTTGTGCGCCTATTCCCATGTTTTGTGCGCCATCGGAAGTGGGTCAAAATGGGCTTCCAAGGTGGGGCAAAAAGTGACCCACTGTTCCGCCACTAACGAATTTTGAGATGGTTCCTTTGCATCGTTTTGTGCGCGTTTTGTGCCGTTTTGTGCGCCTATTCCCACGTTTGTGCGCCACCGGAAGTGGGTCAAAACGGGCCTCCAAGGTGGGGCAAAAGTGACCCACTGTTCCGCCACTAACGAATTTCGAGATGGTTTCTTTTGCATCGTTTTGTGCGCGTTTTGTGGCCGTTTTGTGCGCCTATTTCCACGTTTTGTGCGCCATCGGAAGTGGGTCAAAATGGGCTTCCAAGGGTGGGGGCAAAGTGACCCACTTGTTCCGCCACTAACGAATTTCGAGATGGTTTCTTTTGCATCGTTTTGTGCGCGTTTTGTGCCGTTTTGTGCGCCTATTCCCACGTTTTGTGCGCCCATCGGAAGTGTTCAAAATGGGCTACCAAGGTGGGGCAAAAGTGACCCACTGTTCCGCCTCCAATG
This sequence comes from Thermobia domestica, assembly GCF_964235325.1. Classification (NCBI taxonomy): domain Eukaryota; kingdom Metazoa; phylum Arthropoda; class Insecta; order Zygentoma; family Lepismatidae; genus Thermobia; species Thermobia domestica. The sequence goes on from NC_137454.1 coordinate 373,576,161, forward strand.
AATTTCGAGATGGTTCTTTTGCATCGTTTTGTGCGCGTTTTGTGCCGTTTTGTGCGCCTATTCCCACGTTTTGTGCGCCACCCGGAAGTGGGTCAAACGGCCTCCAAGGTGAGGCAAAAGTGACCCACTGTTCCGCCACTAACGAATTTCGAGATGGTTTCTTTTGCATCGTTTTGTGCCGTTTTGTGCGCCTATTCCCACGTTTTGTGCGCCATCGGAAGTGGGTCAAAATGGGCCTCCAAGGTGGGGCAAAAGTGACCCACTGTTCCGCCACTAACGAATTTCGAGATGGTTTCTTTTGCATCGTTTTGTGCGCGTTTTGTGCCGTTTTGTGCGCCTATTCCCACGTTTTGTGCGCCTATTCCCACGTTTTGTGCGCCACCGGAAGTGGGTCAAAACGGGACTCCAAGGTGGGGCAAAAGTGACCCACTGTTCCGCCACTAACAAATTTCGAGATGGTTTCTTTTGCATCGTTTTTGTGGCGCGTTTTGTGGCGTTTTGTGCGCCTATTCCCACGTTTTGTGCGCCATCGGAAGTGGGGTCAAAATGGGCTTCCAAGGTGGGCAAAAGTGACCCACTGTTCCGCCACCAATGAATTTCGAGATGGTTTCTTTTCATCGCTTTGTGCCGTTTTGTGCGCCTATTCCCATGTTTTGTGAACCATCGGAAGTGGGTCAAAATGGGCTTCCAAGGTGGGGCAAAAGTGAAACACTGTTCCGCCACTAACGAATTTCGAGATGGTTCCTTTTGCATCGTTTTGTGCCGTTTTGTGCGCCTATTCCCACGTTTTGTGCGCCACCGGAAGTGGGTCAAAACGGGCCTCCAAGGTGGGGCAAAAGTGACCCACTGTTTCCGCCACTAACGAATTTCGAGATGGTTTCTTTTGCATCGTTTTGTGCGCGTTTTGTGCCGTTTTGTGCGCCTATTCCCACGTTTTGTGCGCCATCGGAAGTGGTCAAAATGGGCCTCCAAGGTGGGGCAAAAGTGACCCACTGTTCCGCCACCAATGAATTCGAGATGGTTTCTTTTGCATCGTTTTGTGCGCGTTTTGTGCCGTTTGTGCGCCTATTTCCACGTTTTGTGCGCCATCGGAAGTGGGTCAAAATGGGCTTCCAAGGTGGGGCAAAAGTGACCCACTGTTCCGCCACTAACGAATTTCGAGATGGTTTCATTTGCATCGTTTTGTGCGCGTTTTGTGCCGTTTTGTGCGCCTATTCCCACGTTTTGTGCGCCATCGGAAGTGGGTCAAAATGGGCTTCCAAGGTGGGGCAAAAGTGACCCACTGTTCCGCCACCAATGAATTTCGAGATGGTTTCTTTTGCATCGTTTTGTGCGCGTTTTGTGCCGTTTTGTGCGGCCTATTCCCACGTTTTGTGGCGCCATCGGAAGTGGGTCAAAATTG